>NC_064628.1:706853824-707033824 GCF_023864275.1 Schistocerca cancellata
GACACTTCGCGAAAATTCTAGAGGAGAAATGATATCTGGCCTAGAGCTCTTAAAAATAGCAAGAAGCTTTTATGGAATAATATTGCTATTATAATAAAAGTATATGTTATAAGGACATGTTCTAAGCACCAAGAGCTGCACTTAAAATGTTTATTAGCAAAACCGGTATTCGGGAGTATAACTCATCGTCAATGGCGTCTGATACAGAGTGTCGGTTCAAACTGTGCAGACTGTTCTTCGACTATTAGAACTTGCTTGTACTTGATACCATGGAACCAGATTACACAAAAAATTCCCTCGAACAATTAATGGTAGCTTTGTTGATCACAGTCACAGGAGACGTGGAAAATATACGGCTTGTTCAGCTGTTCCGAGCTTGCAAATCCAAATCACTTAACATGAGAGTGAAAAAAGTATCAGAGTTGAAAAAAGTATCAGAGTTATCTCGTAACTATGCACAAAACTCTTTGCACAAAATATAAAAAGCGTAATCGAAATGTTTGACGACGCGGTATTTGTAAACACATGCACACAGCAAGCGCAACACAACACTACGTAGCTGCGCAATGTCGCCAAACAGAAGACGACAAACAGTTATATGTACATTGATATCTACAACGCAACAATTATATACATCATAGCCCTAACATAAGTATTCTTACATTACACGTCTCTGTATCAGCGACGTGTGTCAGTTATAAATTCTTTGTGATGTTAAACTTGAAGTTCATCTAGAAAGCAGACAACTATATGGATATCTAGACTCCAATTGCAATCATGGCTCTGTTAATATGTTAGATTATGAAATCTGTCGTACTTCACAGTACACAGGTTGTATTTTTTTGTTTTCAAAAAACAAGGCTGCAAATTAGTTTCAGGACAGAGAACAATGCAATAGAGAACTGTTAATTACTCTTTCTATAAATCATGAAAAATCAGTTCCGTTGTATCTGACTGGAGATTTTTAAAATATTTTCTAACATCTCCTAACAATTATGCTGTAGTGTTCTTGCAGGCAACAGACAACTTACCTCGTCTCACCGCTGCAACTGCATGGATATTCTGCATCTAGCAACAAGCTAAAATAATTGAAAAGAAATACCACGATCCATGCAGAGTGCAAAGCACAGTCACGACTACTGATGCAGCTACTCCCCTTCTTCTTTTTTATAGAAATTAAATGACCAGGAGCGGTTTAGTCAACAAGCCTTAAGCAGTGTAGAAAATTAAAGGAATCACTAAAATCTTTTAATTTACTATACTGTAAAAACTGTCGATTCACACACTGACAAACTTTACTCAGATCTTTCTTTTTCATGGACAGTTTGATTGGCAAAAACTTTAATTATTCCACAATGTCTTTAGTCAATAATCACGTATCGATACGAATATTACTTTGAATGTATGCATACACAGATCTGACAAAATCCCTCCAGTGCGCAAGCAAGCGACAGCTACGCCAGCAAAAAGCCAAATTACCAAAAAATCGTCGATAAATACAAAAATCTTCTCTGGCGCCTCTAGCACTGTCAGGGCAGGCTGCGACTTCCCCTGACGCGCGAATTCTCTCCATGCCAAGTTGCGTCCGACTACTCTCACAAGTATTGGCTCGCTACCACTCACTACCTCAGACTCAGAATTTGTGTATACACGCAACCGCAGAATCAATAGCCAACTTTCGAAAAATGCTATGAAGGTCCAACTTTCACACTCATGTGACGAAACACTCTAACAACATACTTAATAAACAAACAGACTTACGGAATAATATGTATGTACAAAATTTTAACGATGTTTTAACCGATTAAGTTTGGTTTGGTGTCTCTCCATCTTCTGCATGAAAACTGTCTAATTTGACATAAACTCTTGGATTACCATTGGATCCAAGCCAAAACTGACAACTCCATTATACGACAGGCAGAGTTTGCTTAGGATCAGTTGACTCAGTGTGTAGTTCGTGACAGATAACATCAGTTTTTATCTATTTGTACTTTTTTTTACAATGTTATGCTTTTCGTATATTCCACCCTTACGTACTATTTGTTCAAACATGATATTGTACATTTATAAATACGTTATAGAAGCATATAAATGTGATCTTAGAAACAACAAAAGACACGTAATACAGACTCTTTGCCCTGTTTGTTAGTTCCACGTTTACATTATATGACAGTTCTGTCAAACGTGACCAAGAGTAATCACTGCCTAAGAATTGACAGCAATGCCACACACGACAACCTGTGTACTGTGAGGCATAGCAGATTTCATAATCCAAGATATTAACATAGACGTAGTTATAAATGGATTATAGACATCCATAATATAGATATGATTGTAGCTGGATTCTACATATCCACATGGTTGTTTGCTTTCTCGATGAACTTCAAGTTGAGCATTACAAAGAATTTGTAACTGTTATAGAGATACGCAGTTTAATTAGACTTCTGTGTCCGCTATTATGCCTGCAATTATTGTCATGTTATACATATCGATGTACATACAACTGTCTGTTGTCCTCTGTATTAGATGCCACTGTTTGGCTAATAAACGCTTTAAGTGCAGCTCAGGGTGTTTAGAAGATGTACTTTAACAAATGTTTACAGGCCACGGTGTACCAAGCATTCAGGATTTTTAAGAAATCTTTTTTTGAAAGTGCCATCAAGATGCTATTTTTGTTTTCTTTTGTTTGGCTTTTTCTCTATCAGTGTTTTATGCACTGTATTCACACATTTTGTTGTTTTGCAAGGTTTTTTTAACTCCCCTCCCTTGCTGTGTCAACTGTAACCACATTAATTAGTGTATATCTGTTTCTCATACAAAACTGCCATGTCAAGAATTCTCATATTCTACAGACGATGGTCACTAGGTTCCATCATATGTTCCATCATATGTTCACCTTTACTTCCCTCACTGCTGCGCACTTTTCATATTTTCTGTTTTTCTTGTGTATTCATTATTTTGACAACTACTATTCTTATTTCTGTAACAGAAGCGAAATATGATTTGGCCCACCTGTTGCCATCAATTAACACTAGTCGTTCACGTCATTCTTCGTCATTTTTTCCATCTGTATGTTCTCTATGTGGTTTTCGCTTTCATCTGTAACATTGACAAATCTCTCGCTTGATTGTCGAAAAATTCATGCAGTCCCACATACTAAGATTTTCACTCCCCACACTTCCCCCTTCTCGTTCCCATCTTCCTTCTCCTCCACCACTCAGCCCCTAACACGTCCCTCACTCATTCTTCTGTTTCCCCTCTCCCACTCTCCTCCTCCTCAATACTCCACTCGCACTCCCACCTTCTTCTTCTCCTCCTCCTCCTCCTCCTCCTCCTCCTCCTCTCTCTCTTCTCTCTTTCCTGCACTCCCCTCCTCTCCTCTCCTCCTCCTCCTCCCCACTTTCTTCTCCTCGCTTCCCACCCTCAGCTCTGTCTTTATCGACCACAACAAGAAGCTCCTCATTCCGTCTCTCTCTCTCTCTCTCTCTCTCTCTCTCTCTCTCTCTCTCCCTCCCCCTCCCTTCCTCCCTTTTCCCCTTCTGTTCCTGTCTCCGGTCTTTCTTTCACTCTTTCTGTCTCTTTCTCACTCTCCACTTCCTAACAACCATAGATTATCAATTTGCACTATATCCAAGCTGCATTAAGGTCTAAATCTTCATCTCAAATGAACGGGCGATGCTCGGAGGATGCTTCGTCAAGTTACGCCTAAATCTAGAAATATAAGCCGGCCGCGGAGGCCGTGCGGTTCTGGCGCTGCAGTCCGGAACCGCGGGACTGCTACGGTCGCAGGTTCGAATCCTGCCTCGGGCATGGGTGTGTGTGATGTCCTTAGGTTACTTAGGTTTAAGTAGTTCTAAGTTCTAGGGGACTTATGACCGAAGATGTTGAGTCCCATAGTGCTCATAGCCATTTGAACCATTTTTTTAGAAATATAAGTTTCACGCTGTCCGGACACCAGTAGAGTTAGACAAGCGGCTGTAGTTGTTGCATACAAGTTTTCCATACTAGGCCATATTGATGTTACAAGAAGGAAATTACGCTCACTGGAGGTGAAAGAGATCGAACATAAACAAAAACGATTTTTTTTTTTTTTTTTAGATTCAGGAAACGAAAGCTGGCATATACCGTAATCCGGATTGGCACATCAGTGTATGATGGTCATACAGTGTTTATAGTCTGTATCCGGCTGCTACTTACTGTCGATGATGATTTGGAACACGGTCATTGCTCATAAATCTGACTGTAATAGGAAGGGCCGGACCATGAGCTCAAAAATGGCTCTGAGCATTATGGGAGTTAACATCTGAGGTGATCAGTCCCCTAGAACTTAGAACTACTTAAACCTAACTAACCTAAGGACATCACACACATCCATGCCCGAGGCAGGATTCGAACCTGCGACCGTAGCGGTCACGCAGTTCCAAACTGAAGCGCCTTGAACCGCACGGCCACTCCGGCCGGCGGACCATGAGCTATTACACAAATTTGTCGTAATGTAGCTGTGAATTAGATTAAGATTTCTTTCACGTCATCCAAGTCAGTTGCATTAAAATTCTTTATAAAAGTAAGAATAATTTAAAAAATTGAGGTTCAGTTTTTTTAATCTGTCTGTCGGCATCTTCTTTTAACTGTGGCTTATCTCTTTCTTTGCCAGTGCACAGCAATGTAATATCTGTGAAAGTAAATACCCGTTTCATCATGACCTTAAGCTGTGGAATTTCCCCAAGATTTGTTTTTCTTCTATCAGAATTCGCGTTATATGAAATGGAATCTCTTTCTGGCAGGTCGTGCACAGCTTAAAAGGATTCCACATTCGAAGACTTCTAAGGCTCAGTGTTACAGCGTATCTGTTCTTTGAGTCTGCGTTGCCCGTTATTGGTGCCTCCTGATAATATGTGCCTAGAGATTCGCCTTGTCTTAAAGGAAAACATCACTGCCCTACTTCAGTTGGGGACTTTCCAGACGTAAATGACATGCATTTACGATCACGAAGAGCTCCCATTTTTTCGTGCCAGCTCGCAGCACCGTGTGCGGATGAAGACAGCGAGAACAGCGTTCGGTTTATATCCCAGTTTATTTATGGCCAGCTCAGAGGCATTGTCTGCTCTTCTCAGAAAACGCTATGAACAGGCAGTCCTTGAAATATGCAGCTAGAAAGTGAATAATCAACGCGAAGGATGAACGTGTCTACGTATAACTTTTCAGTTAGTGAACAAATGATATTATATTTTTATGATTGCCGTTACAGGATCCCGTATTATGAAGAAAATTAATTAAACTGAATTAACACATAGAGTGACTATGTACCATCACAATGTTAGTTTCCAATTTCACGAATTGAGAAATTTTTGTCACTTATTTGCACAAATTGTTCTTTCATCGGTATTTTCGTCTGCATGATGGTGTGTGTTGTGTGTACATGTGAGCAGAAGCACTAAAACTTCTGAACTCTTGGCTGCCAACAGACTCATATCAGAGATTACATTCAGAGCACTTGTGGCCCATTTATTGAAAAACATTGTGGCTTACGATTTTAATCAGTTAGGTCGCGACAATGTACTTCGGCGACTCAGTAAGTAACCGCCAGCTACAAAACCGGAAGCTCTGGATTCGATACCCAGACGATCGTGGGATTTTACCCGTCACTAGTCACTTCTTTCACCTCCGACAGCGAAATCTCTGTGCGAAACACTTCAAGTTGCATTGTTGTTCTGTGTCCACAAACAGTACGTCTAAATTTTACATACATCCATACTCTGCAAACCACTGTGAAGTGCATTGCAGAGGGTGCTTAGCACTGTACCACGTGTTACGGTTTCTTCTCGGTCCATTCGCTTATGGAACACGTGAAGAATTATTCATTAAATACCACTGCGCACGCTGCAATGAGTCTAATATTGCCCTCATGGTCCGTAACGGAGTCATACTTAGAGGAATGAAGTATATTCCTTGTTATTCACTTAATACTGGTTCCTGAAACCTTGTAAACCTTTGCAGGATAGTTGGCGTCTGTCTTCAAGCAACACTCAGATCAGGTTTCTCACTATTTCCGTGAAGCTCTACCGTGCGGGAAACAAATTTGCGCCCGTTCATTGTGTCCTTATTTGTACCTGCCCTTTTTTTTTCTTTATGAGACCAAATTGCTGAGGTCATCAGTCCCTAAGCTTATGCTCTATTTAATCTAACTTAAACTGACTTACGCTAAGGAAAACGCACACACCCATGCCCGTGGGAGGACTCGAACATCGGACGGGCAAAGCCTCGCGGACCGTGACAAGCGCCTTACACCGCGCGGCTACCCCGCGCGGCTTATGTGCCCAGTATCATCGGTTAATGCTATTTGGTATGGGTCCCACACATTTATGCTATATTCTAGGATGGGACCTTTGTAGATTCGTTGCAGTTTCCCAGTGTTCTGGCAATGAAACGAGATCGTCTGCCTCTTTTACACACGACTGAGCTTATGTGATCATTCCATTTCACGTTGCCACAAAATATTACTCTCAGGAATTTGAATGAAATGACTGATTCGAGCTGTATAAATTTCTGAATAAGTCAGTCCAAAAGTCGGAGGAAAGCTGTGGCACACCACCTTTAATATGACCATGCCCTGTAAAGCAACAGTGAATTCAAACAAACATTCTGAATGAGGACAACTATACTCACACTTTGGAGCTCCCACATAGCAAAGTCATAAATGACTTAGTTAATGATTTGGGTAGTCGCACTTTCGCAGCATACACACCCGCAACGAGAACGAGCCCAGAAGCGCACCTGCTGTGCAGCTCGACAAATCTCTAAGCATTCGACGCGATAATGACGAAAATACTTATTTTTAACGATGGAAACGTGTTTGGAACAGTGAATCTAGGGTGACTGAATCAAAATTCTTATTAAAATTACGTACGTTATTGAGGATGATGTTTAGTTTGTGGGGCGCTCAACTGCGCAGTCATCAGCGCCCGTACAAAGTCCCAACTTTTTCACGGTCCCAATTTTTTTCACAGTCCAATCTAGCCACTGTCACGAATGATGAGAATGATGACGAAATGATGAGGACAACACAAACACCCGGTCCCCGGGCAGAGAAAGTCCCCAACCCGGCTGAGAATCGAACCCGGGACCCCGAGATACCTGTACGTTATTGAAGCACATCCTGATCCCAGTAGCAATTACTTTTGCATTGTCTTATGGCCCAGTGACATCAGAGAAACAAATTCAGACATTAATGAAGTTTAGACAACATATATACATCGAGTGTGCAACCTCCCAAGCTAATTCGCTCAGAACTATCACAAATCAAAAGAAACGACCATATAGCACTATTGGCCGGTAGACCCCATCTGCTGTTGTTCGGCCGCCAAGTGCAAGTCTTTTTATTTGACGCCATTTCGGCGACTTGCGCGTCGATGATGATGAAATGATGCTGAGGACAACAAACACAAAACCCAGTCCCCGAGCGGATACAATCTCTGACTCAACCGGAAATCGAACAAGCACCCCCTGGCCAACATGTGTCGCAGTCAGCCTCGGTGACCACTTTTTTCATTTTTTCGTTTTGTTCGTATCTGTTCTCGTCATTTGGTCTACCAGTATTAAAGTTATAATGATATATACTGATAGAGAAAGAAGTCCGATTGGCTCATATAGTCACCCACAGACATGTACGACACACACCCAAGGCTCCTTTTCCACCACACACTGCTGCTTCCTATGTTTCGTCAAACGGCGTCCACATTCAGTTCTTATTCTGTTTCAATATTTATTGTATTGTTTATCAATGCACTGTCTCTCTGTAACCATGAAAAGACTGAGCTATTTACGAAATAAGCTTTGCGCTCACATGTGCATCGTCTGCTGTGAATCCTTCATACATCAGCCGCTTCTGCCATCCGGTGTCTTATCTCAAAAGTCTACTAAATTATTACTGACCATAGAGAATATTAGATGTAGACGAAGATGAAATGGGAGATATGATACTGCGTGAAGAGTTTGACAGAGCACTGAAAGACCTGAGTCGAAACAAGGCCCCAGGAGTAGACAACATTCCTTTAGAGCTACTGACAGCCTTGGGAGAGCCAGTCCTGACAAAACTCTACCATCTGCTGAGCAAGACGTATGAGACAGGTGAAATACCCTCAGACTTAGAGAAGAATATAATAATTCCAATCCCAAAGAAAGCAAGTGTTGACAGATGCGAAAATTACCGAACTATCAGTTTAATAAGCCACGGCTGCAAAATACTAACACGAATTCTTTACAGATGAATGGAAAAACTGGTAGAAGGCAACCTCGGAGAAGATCAGTTTGGATTCCGTAGAAATGTTGGAACACGTGAGGCAATACTGACCCTACGACTTACCTTAGAAAATATATTAAGGAAAGGCAAATATACGTTTCTAGCATTTGTAGACTTAGAGAAAGCTTTTGACAATGTTGACTGGAATACTCTTTTTCAAATTTTGAAAGTGGCAGGGGTAAAATACAGGGAGCGAAAGGCTATTTACAATTCGTACAGAAACCAGGTGGCAGTTATAAGAGTCGAGGGGCATGAAAGGAAAGCAGTGATTGAGGAGTGAGTGACACAGGATTTCAGCCTATCCCCGATGTTATTCAATCTGTATATTGAGCAAGCAGTAAAGGAAACAAAAGAAAAAATTCGGAGTAGGTATTGAAATGCACGGAGAAGAAATAAAAACCTTGAGGTTTGCCGATGACATTGTAATTCTGTCAGAGACAGCAAAGGACTTGGAAGTGCAGTTGAACGGAATGGACAGTGTCTTGAAAGGAGGGTATAAGATGAACATCAACAAAAGCAAAACGAGGATAATGGAATGTAGTCGAATTAAGTTGGGTGATGCTGAAGGAATTAGATTAGGAAATGAGACACTTAAAGTAGTAAAGGAGTTTTGCTATTTGGGGAGCAAAATAACTGATGATGGTCGAAGTAGAGAGGATATAAAATGTAGACTGGCAATGGCAAGGAAAGCGTTTCTGAAGAAGAGAAATTTGTTAACATCGAGTATAGATTTAAGTGTAAGGAAGACGTTTCTGAAAGTATTTGTATGGAGTGTAGCCATGTATAGAAGTGAAACGTGGACGATAAATAGTTTGGACAAGAAGCGATTAGAAGCTTTCGAAATGTGGTGCTACAGAAGAATGCTGAAGATTAGATGGGTAGATCACATAACTAATGGGGAGGTATTGAATAGAATTGGGAAAAAGAGGAGTTTGTGGCACAACTTGACTAGAAGAAGGGATCGGTTGGTAGGACATGTTCTGAGGCATCAAGGGATGACCAATTTAGTATTGGAGGGCAGCGTGGAGGGTAAAAATCGTAGAGGCAGACTAAGAAATGAATACACTAAGCAGATTCAGAAGGATGTAGGTTGCAGTTGGTACTGGGAGACGAATAAGCTTGCACAGGATAGAGTAGCTTGGGGAGCTGCATCAGACCAGTCTCAGGACTGCAGACCACAACAAAAACATAGAGAATAAATGAATTATTTACAGTATTTAAAATATATAGAGTACGCAGCATGTTTAGCCAACAAGGAAGAATGTTATGCATTATTCAATGAATAATACACGAATACGCCTGGAAGTACGAATGGAGTGGTGTCTTGCTGGGATGCAAGGCGAGGAAGGTACGCCTCTCTCCTCTACGACTTGACAGATGCATCTGCCGATATTCAGAACATAAACTACTTTTAATCACCTCTATCGCCGCCGCCTCCAGTATGCAATTTCGTAGTAGTCACCAAATGTCTATGCGTATGCTATTTGAACCCAAGATACACGAAACTTCTACAACATGACATCTCGACAACCCGCGCTGCCATGTATGTATTCATACGGCCCCCATACTCGTACGCATTGACGGTGCAATGCTGTGGTTGTTGTTGTTGTGGTCTTCAATTTGAAGACTCGTTTGACGCAACTCATCTCTGTATAACTACTGCAACCTACACCCATTTTTTTCAGCGTACTTACTTTGAACTACATTTTCTGCTCTTTCTTCTTTCCTCCCTTACCAAATTGACACTCTGTTCACATTTGATTTCGGCATTACATATGACGACCTCGCGGAACGAGAACACATGTTACCATCAACGAGAGCTGCTACCAACTGCCGGCCGCGGTGGTCTAGCGGTTCTAGGCGCTCAGTCCGGAACCGCGCGACTGCTACGGTCGCAGGTTCGAATCCTGCCTCGGGCATGGATGTGTGTGATGTCCTTAGGTTAGTTAGGTTTAAGTAGTTCTAAGTACTAGGGGACTGATGGCCACAGATGTTAAGTCCCATAGTGCTCAGAGCCATTTGAACCATTTTTTTGCTACCAACTTTGACATATGAAAGGCACAGCTGCTACTTCAGTCAAATTGAGGAATCGACTTGCATAACTTTTCTTCATTTCACTAGTGCCACTACATTTCAACAAGACAACGTACAGCCGCTTGAAGTCGAGAATATTCACGTTTGTGTGCCGCTTGGGCATTCATCTGTCGCCTGTGAAGTACGTTCCAACTTGTTTCACATTGCACACGTTCACTCGACACGTTGTCAGCATCCCCCAGACTTAAACACCAATTAATAACATGAATGGCAGACAGTAACTCAATAGTACGATAGAAATAACTGTGGCTGGAATTCACTACTAACAGGCCGTCTTTTTTAATTCATAATCGCTTCATAAAATACAATAATCCCTTTGTGCATGAATTTCTTTCTTTCAGTGAAAAAATATATTTTTTGTCTGTTGAGGTTGCTAGGCCATATTGACACGAAATTACGAAAAAAGTTTTATTTTCCAAAATAAGAAATAAATTGTTCGGCACATTTCTGCACACCTTGCATGTAAGTTGCAATATCTAGCTGTTCAGTGTTTCTTTACGAGTACCGTAATACATAAAATAACTCATCATTCAGTGGTACACGATCTACATCAATACTCCTTTAATGATGCAGCATGGAACATTTTGAAACAGTTTCTGTCTTTATTCGCGCACAAATGAACGAAGGATGGGGTGATCAACATCGAAGCACATTTCCACAATTCAAGTGTGGTTAGATCCTTTGTCCAGTGTGTCAATTGTGGAGTTCATTTGCGTATGAATAACAAGAAAAACTGTTTAAAAATATTCCATGTTGCATAACCAAAGGAGTATTGATGTAAATCGTGTGCCATTGGCCAGCACGTGTAAAGCAGTAATTAAGACGTGTAGTAAAATAACACTGAACTTCTAAATATTGCGCTCTACATGGCGCGCCAGAAACTTTCCATATCAATGTTTTTCTTATATTTTGGAAAATAAAATGTTTTCATTTTCAGAATTGGTTGTGAAAATATCGTCTGGTAATCTCGAGATCCAGTACATGTATCTGTTTCACTAAAGTAAAAATACATGCCGAAATTGCACAGAGACTTTTCGGTTTGGCTCATATATAGACCAATGTGCAGTAAGGGGTTAAGGAAAGTCATTTTCAGGTGTATAACAGTTAGCTAATTTCGCTACCTTGAACATTATCAAGCTACAGCGTTATAAAAATTGTTACGCCGTTTGCCCGCGGAAGGCAAAGATCCCAGCTTCGAGTACCTGTCCGGCACGGAGTTTTAATTTGCCAGGAATCTTCCTGCTTTCGATATGTTATAATACACGCATCAGTGTGATGAAAAAGGAAGTATTTGATGTTGATAATAAGAGTTCCACACAACCATAGTAAGCACGGGCACTACTATTAGTGGCGTGAAGTCCGTATGTACACTCCTGGAAATTGAAATAAGAACACCGTGAATTCATTGTCCCAGGAAGGGGAAACATTATTGACACATTCCTGGGGTCAGATACATCACATGATCACACTGACAGAACCACAGGCACATAGACACAGGCAACAGAGCATGCACAATGTCGGCACTAGTACAGTGTATATCCACCTTTCGCAGCAATACAGGCTGCTATTCTCCCATGGAGACGATCGTAGAGATGCTGGATGTAGTCCTGTGGAACGGCTTGCCATGCCATTTCCACCTGGCGCCTCAGTTGGACCAGCGTTCGTGCTGGACGTGCAGACCGCGTGAGACGACGCTTCATCCAGTCCAAAACATGCTCAATGGGGGACAGATCCGGAGACCTTGCTGGCCAGGGCAGTTGACTTACACCTTCTAGAGCACGTTGGGTGGCACGGGATACATGCGGACGTGCATTGTCCTGTTGGAACAGCAAGTTCCCTTGCCGGTCTAGGAATGGAAGAACGATGGGTTCGATGACGGTTTGGATGTACCGTGCACTATTCAGTGTCCCCTCGACGATCACCAGTGGTGTACGGCCAGTGTAGGAGATCGCTCCCCACACCATGTTGCCGGGTGTTGGCCCTGTGTGCCTCGGTCGTATGCAGTCCTGATTGTGGCGCTCACCTGCACGGCGCCAAACACGCATACGACCATCATTGGCACCAAGGCAGAAGCGACTCTCATCGCTGAAGACGACACGTCTCCATTCGTCCCTCCATTCACGCCTGTCGCGACACCACTGGAGGCGGGCTGCACGATGTTGGGGCGTGAGCGGAAGACGGCCTAACGGTGTGCGGGACCGTAGCCCAGCTTCATGGAGACGGTTGCGAATGGTCCTCGCCGATACCCCAGGAGCAACAGTGTCCCTAATTTGCTGGGAAGTGGCGGTGCGGTCCCCTACGGCACTGCGTAGGATCCTATGGTCTTGGCGTGCATCCGTGCGTCGCTGCGGTCCGGTCCCAGGTCGACGGGCACGTGCACCTTCCGCCGACCACTGGCGACAACATCGATGTACTGTGGAGACCTCACGCCCCACGTGTTGAGCAATTCGGCGGTACGTCCACCCGGCCTCCCGCATGCCCACTATACGCCCTCGCTCAAAGTCCGTCAACTGCACATACGGTTCACGTCCACGCTGTCGCGGCATGCTACCAGTGTTAAAGACTGCGATGGAGCTCCGTATGCCACGGCAAACTGGCTGACACTGACGGCGGCGGTGCACAAATGCTGTGCAGCTCGCGCCATTCGACGGCCAACACCGCGGTTCCTGGTGTGTCCGCCGTGCCGTGCGTGTGATCATTGCTTGTACAGCCCTCTCGCAGTGTCCGGAGCAAGTATGGTGGGTCTGACACACCGGTGTCAATGTGTTCTTTTTTCCATTTCCAGGAGTGTAAAATGGAAAAGCGGGTTTCTCACTGTACAAACATGCGTATAGCTTTAAATTCGTTAGCGTAACTGTTGAAGTAGAAAGAAACATGGCTTAGTCAGTTTACTAAAATCCAATGCGTTGCATGTCAACGTACTTAGCAGCACAATCGTATCGTCATAAAATATAGATTTTTAGATAGTACTGATAAGATGATGATGGTTCTACTCTTTGTACTCGTATTAGTGATATGTTGCATGAGTTTCGTGCTCTCTGTGTTACTCTTTTAATACTTTTGCAACTTTTACCCACCTATTTGTTTCCGTTTCGCGGAGCCTGTTCGCCAATCGTTTTGTGGATGCTCCAAACCTACGAGCTGCTTCTAGTAACACGAAAAACACGATTTTGCCCAAACAATTAGCACCTCATGGAATTCTATCATACGTATAGGAATACTACCAAATTCGTAATGTAAAAGCTACTGATTCCGCCCTTTAAAACTTTCTTCACTTGATTACAGAGTTAATGAAGCGATAACTGTCACCGTAAATTCCGGACGCCCTCCGGGCCCGTTCTTAGCAGAGTCTCACGTCCCCAAGACAAGATACCGTGCGAACAAACTTATTTGCGTAATTGCCTGTGATAAGAGGCGAGTAATCGCGAGAATGTTACAAAACTACACTGCTGTAGAGAGCGTAACTGGTCCCCAGATATTCTTGGTTCATGCGAAGTAGCAAGTCGTGATGTGTTCGCTAATGATAAGCGGAAAAACTGTTTTGAGTAACGAACTACTAACGAAGTTTTTCATTTGTAGGTCATACGAAGATTATTGGTGCTTACGTACAAATAGAAAATTCCAGGAAGTAAACCGACGTTTTCGTGGGTAGTTTCAGCCACCTGCTGAAACATTGTAGAAATTTCATTTGATTTTACGAAAAGAAACGTTATTGCATTTCATTGTAATTACGTAGTTCATGACGACCACCGCATTTCCGTCAACACAGCTACATATTGAGTCAGAATTTATGGTGAAAATTCATTAGTAGTGCTACAAAAGTTAGCATTGTTCGTAATTTATTTCCTGGATAGAAAGAATTATGTAATTAACGGTGTTACTGCTGCTAATGATTAACTGTATAGTTAGGAAAGAATCCACGCCTCATTATGGGACATGTCATGCATCAAGTACAGCTATGGGGGCAGTCACAGATGACTGTGCACAAATTGCATAGGATGGCTGTTTTTTACGCATATTCACGCGTGTTAGTAGAGGCTTTGCTGTTGATGAAGATCTCATCTTTATTGCTTCGTGTATTTACGCCAAATTATAAAAGTGACAGACGAATTCGGCAACATTAATTTCAGTCCAACTTCGTCAGGGGTGGTGGTTAGTGTTTAACGTCCCGTCGACAACGAGGTCATTAGAGACGGAGCGCAAGCTCGGGTTAGGGAAGGATTGGGAAGGAAATCGGCCGTGCCCTTTCAAAGGAACCATCCCGGCATTTGCCTGAAACGATTTAGGGAAATCACGGAAAACCTAAATCAGGATGGCCGGAGACGGGATTGAACCGTCGTCCTCCCGAATGCGAGTCCAGTGTGCTAACCACTGCGCCACCTCGCTCGGTGCCCCCTCCAACTTCGTCAGTTGCTCTTTCTCCAGCAACAGTTTCACCTTCTAGTATGTTACCGTCATCTGAAACAACGCAAAACTACCACGTACGTAGCAGCAACCCTGCGGCCCACTTGCAGCTATAAAACAGCGTACAGATGGGACTTGGTGATTTGAGAATGCCGTAAGATACACTGATGAGCCAGAACATTATCGCCGCGAGATTTAATTCCACATGGTTGCGTTGCGGGCACGTGACGCGGTAAGGAAAGTATATATGCGGAACAGAGACGAATCGGGTTCATAGTAGCGACGATACAGGTTGCAAATACAGAAATCCACTGGTATAAGCGATTTGACAAATGGCGTCTTGGGCCTAGGAACGACAAAGTTGGAAACAGCGAAGTAGATCCGTTGTTCGCTTTGCTGCTCTCAAGAATATGTATGGGACGTGTGTGCAGGACGGTGAAACCACAAGTAGGCGAAGAGCTGTTAGAAGTCCACGCTTCACTACAGAACCTGTAAGTTAGAGGCTTGCACACTCTGCAAAGCAGGACAGGCTGCTAGCTGTGGGAGGTATAACAGTTATAACGACAGAGTACAGTTGTGTTCATACCTTTAACATGTAGTATTAACTTCCTATAGTGTCCAAAGAAACAATTACTAATAACATTAAACACAGCAGAGTATGCTACATTTCTTTGGTGCGTTACTTACACTATATCGAACTGACAAATTTTATTCATTTAAGTATATATTTTTTAAGTTCGATCATGAATTCTCTATCTGTAGCTGTGTATGAGGTGCGTTAAAAAAGTAACGAAAATGTTTGTTTCACGAAAGAATTTTATTTATTCATCTACACCAATTTCATCCCCTTGAAAATAATCGCCATTAGATATTCTACACTTATGCTAGCACTTCTTCCAATCACCGAAAGACTTTTGGAATTTGACCTTTGAATAGTTTTTAGATCCCTCAACGAAGTGTTTTTAATTTTACCTACGCTTATAAAACGACTACCCATTAATGTTTTATCTATTTCTTGGACCATGTCTGGCGAATATGAAGGCTGAGGCGTCTTTAAAGCGCTTTTAAGTAAAAAAAGCACGAATAAACATCAAAGTGTGAGGAGATGAATTATCGTGGTGCAAAGGACATTAACTGTCTCGCCACAAATTCGGTCATTTTTTCAGACTGCGTCATGCAGACAGCGTTGAAGTTGTAGGCAGCACCACTTATAGCTCGTTTGATCTTGGACAAGAATTCATGGTGCACTATGTAGTTAAAATCTAAGAATACAGTGACCGCACTTGTCGAGCTGTTCTCGGTCTTGGCTATCCAGAATACTACCTCTTTAACGAATGAGCCTTATTTTCGACGTCATATCCGTAAAACCACGTTTCAGTACTTGTTACGGCACGTTTCCGCAGCTCTGCATCGTTGACTTCATCTAGAGATTCCACAGCAACATACATTCGCCGCTGTTTTTGGTGAAAATTCAACTTATTCAAACATAGAGCCGGCCGTTGAGGCCGAGCGGCTCTAGGCGCTTCAGTCTGGATCCGCGCGACCACTGCGGTTGCAGGTTCGAATCCTGCCTCGGGCATGGAAGTGTGTGATGTCCTTAGGTTAGTTGGGTTTAGATAGTTCTAAGTTCTAGGGGACTGATGACCTCAGAAGTTAAGTCCCATAGTGCTCAGAGCCATTTGAACCATTCGAACATAATTCGCTGTCATACATTTCTTCCCCAAAACATACGTAAAAAATTCTTGGCATAAGCCAGTTGATATGCCATCATTATAATTCCTCTGATTTTGAATTGCTAATCGTTCATAATACTTTCCTTCACTTTTTTCACTGTTTTATCACTTAATGATGTGCCAGAGCGTCCAGGGCGCTTGTCATCTTGAAAAATCTTTACGCCATTCCTCGAATGGCTAATGTAACTAGTAAACCCTTGCTTTACTAATAGCAGACTCCCTAAAGGAATTTCTAGCATTTTTAACACTCTGATGCTCTTTTTTCCGTTCTTACAGCAAAATTTAACTCTAATTCTTTAATCTGTTTTCATATACCCTCGACATGACTGGGTGTTGTTGTGTCGTCCTCATCACCATCATTCATCCTCATTACGGTCGGAGGAAGACAATGGCAAACCACCTCCGCTAGGATCTTGCCTAGTATAGCGGTGCGGGTCTCCCGCATCGTCCCCTACGCTCTGTCTAGGAGTATGGGACCTCATCGTCATCATATAAAATAAATAATCGCCGATATTACGAAAATATAGTGTTTTTGACATCTGACAACAGACTAAATATTCGATATGGCTAACACTGTACAGATAGTTTTCAGATATGTTTGTCAACGTATAAAAATTCCGCAGCTCGTGGTCTAGTGGTTAGCGTTGCTGTCTCTAGATTACGGAGTCCCGGGTTCGATTTCCAACAGGGTTGGGGATTTTCTCTGGCCGCGGATTGGGTGTCTGTGCTGTCCTCATCATTTCATCATCATCATCATGATTTGTAATAGTGACCAGACTGGGCTGCATAAAAAATTGGAGAGGGCAAAAATTGGGACTTTGTACGGGCACTGATGACCGCGCTGTTGAGCGCCCCACAAACCAGACATCAACATCAACACAGAAAAGAAAAACTCGCGCTGACAGGACTAATATAACAAGCGAAATTAAAAAATTCTTGTTCGTTTCTGAACATTACGACGAGCTCACATGTGCTGCGTCACATTTTCTGCGATTCACATTTGACGTGAGACTTTTCCAGTTACCGCAATTTTTTCCCTCTAGATTCATGTAAACAGTTGTAGTTAGTATGACAAAAATTTCTAAGCGTTTGAAAGAAACAACAATAGTTTCCATGCACCATTAGCAATAACAAACTGTACAGAGAATATGGAAAATTAGTGCGGCTGATCTTGTGAGGGCGTGAATGTGAAATGAACACTGATTTAGTCCACATGACGTCATTTGCAGGAACGATATTGTTGTCAACAGAGATTTCATTTGGGAACACAAAAGTGCGAGAAGAGAGTGACTTAATACAGAAATGCCTGCTGCTCAATATTTTGCTCTGTAGAATATTCGATATTCGGTTTCACGTCATTGCATATGCGAAATAAAATCTTGATTTGTTTAACATAAATATATATGTAGTAGTTAACGGGGAATCTGTGCTAGTTGCAGATTGAGCCAGCATACTTTTATTATACAATCTATGGTCATGACATAGTGTTCTGTGTAATGTAATTGGTTATGATTATTTAATTGCGGACGTAGTAAATTAAAGCGATACTCTGTTAAATGGTTCTCAGTTGTAGGCCTCAGCTGACATTTTATTCCCATTGTTGAGAATTTAAAAAAATGGTTCAAATGGCTCTGAGCACTATGGGACGTAACTGCTGAGGTCATCAGTCCCATAGAACTTAGAACTACTTAAACCTAACTAACCTAAGGACGTCACACACATCCATGCCCGAGGCAGGATTCGAACCTGCGACCGTATCGGTCACGCGGTTCCAGACTGTAGCGCCTAGAATCGCTCGGCCACATCGGCCGGCGTTGAGAATTAAACTACTGCCCTAAGCCATTGTTTTTCTCATGACCATCTAGTGAAGAATGAACGTAAGTATAGAGTTTCGAAACGCCATTCAAGTATTATGGCTGATGACTTCAGACATTACATCCTATACGGACTACCGTTGGTGGAACACGTTCAGAGGACAAGCGGCAGCCCAAAAGAAGTTCGTTCGTTTTCTCTCTCTCTCTCTCTCTCTCTCTCTCTCTCTCTCTCTGTATGTGAAAAAGGGGGGAGGTGTGTCCTCGATGTTGGCTGTTGTCTTCCGATCCGTTACAGTCGCCTCAGGGCGGTCAGAAAGCGCCACAGCAAACCTCGATCATTATGCTGCCGACGCATAGTCACGCAGGCGCGCGTGGTATGTTACGACCCCGACGGTTTTTGCTATCGGAGTGTGAACAAGATTTATTAAACCCCCAATTGAAATCCCACTAGGTGTTCTGAAAGAAGTAGAAAATGGAAACGGAAGAAGAATTGAGGGGGGAAAGAGAGAGGGGTAGGGGGAAAGACATGAAATAAATTACTGAACTGAAGTAAGTCTCAGTCTTGAAACAGTTTTAAAAATTAAAACTGCACTTAGTAAACTCTACGTTGTAGGTTGAAATTGTGCTACAACGAATGGTAGCAAAGCAGTTACATACATATTAAAAACTAACACAATAACTGTAGGATTTTACAAGTACCAAGAATTGCAGGTAACTGTAAAGAAGATGTACATGTAGTAAACAACAGAATATTAAGCAACTTAGAAAGTATTGACCATCGCACTAAAGTAAATACAAACATAACAGCCGAGTGGAACGGATCAGGTGTTGTGTGGAATGTAGAGAAATGAGAGACTTAGGAAACGCTGAGGAGAGGGAAGTTCTGAGTCCATCGGAATATTAGAAACTGGTATGCGAAATCTCTTAATTTTGTACAGCATGGTAATTAAATTTAAATGCCATGTTTCGGTTTTTAATTTTGTCCTACTTTTAACTGAAACATCAAATTTTAATTGCTGTCTCGTAGAATGAGACGGATATTGAGACTACGATTGGACGAATACCTTGCTTCTTTGTTACTGTAAAACCATATAATCTGCAACGTAGTGCACTCATATTGCTCACTAACTAATTGCACTAGACTATGTTACAGTTTCGATTTCACCATTTAATGTTTGTTGCGTCTTTGGAAAAAAGTTGAAACTTGTAAGAATCATGAATTTATTGGCTTCCTCACCAAATTCACGCTAGTATTGCTAGTGTCATCTTTTGTACCAATGATACCTCTATATTCCATTGTCTTCTTCAAGTTCTTAATCACGCAGAAATCTGTACTATTTTATTTATGACGGTGGACTGTTTTCTTTTTCTTTCTTTTACAAATTTGCCCCACTGGGCTGAGCCAACGTTTAAACAACCATGAAGCTAAGGCGCAATAGCCTGAATTTTAGAATTAAAAAAAATAACAAATATGAAATTTCAGGAGTAGGTGTTGCCTCTATTCTCAGCGAGAAAAAAATCACGGTGCCGTAGCTAACATTGGAACTAAACGAGTCAAGAAACAAATTTCACATTTGGCGCTGTGACCTTTTCTTTCCCGCTATTTTTTCTTTAAGAAAAAGAAAACGTTCAGTATCAAGGAACTCTTGAACTCCCGTACAGCATCGGTCACAATTAGCAACGCCGGCCAAAATTTTCAGCAGAGATAAAGCCTGTAAGCACAATGTTTAAGCCATACAATGCAGATTATATGCTTTTCCTCTTACAAGATTAACTTGTTACACCAAACACAATAAACAGAACCCAATAAAGCGACGACCTGACAAAACATGGAAAAACTAAAAACAATCTGTTTCCATCAGGCACGAAATACAAGCGACTGTGGCCAAATCAAGCACGAGGTCCGTAAAGCCAGCGCCTTTACAGCCCCCGATATTAAAAGAAAGGGTGGAGAAGAGGGGAAGGGGAAGGGCTGCCGCATCAGATAAACTGCGAAATCAAAAGAATCAGCAGTTTACAACAGGAGTAGCTTCCCATAGTAATTACAAAACTAGCCCACGTTTAAAAACGTATTGCACTGTTAAAACAAAGGGTACCAAACTTAAGACCGCTTAGGTTCTTAGAATGAGAAAACAGCCGTTACCTAAAAGGGCTATTAGATTACAATACTTCCGCATCCATCCTTATCCGAACGAGATAGGCATACCATCCACCAGGGCGCCGTACTCCATCCATGGCAGCGACAGACAGCCAGCCTCCACTCATTGCCTGTAATCGCTACTGCCCTCGTTGCTCAACGGTCGCACTTCCGTGACTGCAGTGCAGATTCTGCCTGTACGTCGACCCTCTCCAGCGGATAGTTTCACGTCCCCAGGAAGACTTGTCGACAGTCCATACAAGATGACGGTGCTCTGATCCCCCTCTTGGCCACAGATAACATCAGCCAGACAGCACTCGCTGCAAGCCATATCTGACGTCGATAGGCAGAGACGTTCCTGGAATGGCTCGTCATACAGATGTTTGTCTATTGGTAACAATGATCATATACGACGTATCTTGTGTACGCTATATTATTGTCGTCATGTTTCTCATTTAATAGTGTCCACTAGTTACTATACAAACTTTAACATGGTGGTTTTAGATGGAGGTGTTTTGAACTATGGATGTGGAAAGTACCGCTAGAGGCAGATCCACGTTTATGAAACTGCCAACCTAAGAAACAATTACACTATAGTCGTTACCAAATACTTTGTATATTATTTGTTTTGGGTTGTCCGTTGATCTTCGTTTTCTTTATTACTTTGAAATGAGTGAAGAGACTAATTCTGGTCAGTCATGAGATTTGAATGCTTCTCACACAACACAAGAAGGTACCTACCATCCGTAAGACAGTGTGTAACTTCACACGTTTAGAATGCCAGCACTGTGAGAGGCTGGGGCTCCTTTCCTCACATCTCTTCTAACACATCGGGTGGCCAAACTCCCGTTTGTTTAAGGTCACTGCTGACTGCCACGTTATAATTATGCACTAAAACATAGTATCATGTAAACGATACACAGAGATGATGTTCAGTTATCGATATCGTGCTGCATGGTGTGTCACTCTGTGGCCAAGCAAGTTTTTAGCGAAATGGAAGTGTTACATTCCATAATAACGTAGTGTATGATCGCTGTATACTATCACTCAAACCTCGTCTTTGTGGGCACAATAAACAACTCGGTATTTTCATCAGTTTGCATATAAGAAGAATTCAGCCTCCAATTTTGCTCATTTTATGGGTGTTCGGGGTGCGACTAGTATTTCTGAAAACGTACAGATATTATACGACAATATTCACGTTATTGTTGCGGTCTTCGATCCAGAGACTAGTTTCATGCACCCCTCTATTCTACTCTATCCTGCGCAAGCTTCTTCATCTTCAAGTAACTACTGCAACTTACATCGTTCTGAATCTGCTTAGTGTATTCATCTCTTAGTCTCCCTCTACGATTTTTACCCTCCACGCTGCCCTCCAGTACTAAATTGGTGATCCCTTGATGCCTCACATGTCCTACCAACCGATCCCTTCTTCTAGTCAAGTTGTGCCACAAATTCCTCTTCTCACCAATTCTATTCAGTACTTCCTCATTAGTTACGTGATCTACCCATCTGATCTTCAGCCTTCTTCTGTAGCACCAAATTTCGAAAGCTTCTATTCTCTTCTTGTCTAATCTGGTTATCGTCCATGTTTCACTTCCATACATGGCTACGCTCCATACAAATACTTCAGCAAAAGACTTGCTGACACTTAAATCTACACTCGATGTTAACAAATTTCTCTTCTTCAGAAACGCTTTCCTTGCCATTGCCAGTCTACATTTTATATTCTCTCTACTTCGACCATCATCAGTTATTTTCCTCCCCAAAGAGCAAACCTCATCTACTACTTTAAGTGTCTCGTTTCCTGCTCTAATTACCTCAGCATCATCTGATTTAATTCGACTACATTCCATAATCCTCGTTTTGCTGTTGTTGATGTTCATCTTTTATCCTCCTTTAAAGGCACTGTCCATTCTGTTCAACTGCTCTTCCAGGTCCTTTGCTCTCTCTGAAATCCTGTTCTCTGTTTTTGTCAATTTATCCAGATCCCATCTCCTTAAATTCTCACCTTTTTGCAGTTTTTTCAGTTTTAATCTACATTTCATAAACAATAGATTGTGGTCAGGGTCGACATCTGCCCCTGGAAATTTCATAGAATTTAAAACCTGGTTCTTAAATCTCTGTCTTACCATTATATAATCTACTTGAAACCTTCCAGTGTCCGCAGGCCTCTTCCGCGTATACAACCTTCTTTCATGATTTTTAAACCAAGTTTTAGCTATGACTGAGTTATGCTCTGTGCAAAGTTCTACCAGGCGGCTTCCTCTTTCATTCCTTACCCCCACTCCATATTCACCTACAACTTTTCCTTCTTTTCCTTTTCCTACTATCGAATTCCAGTCCCCCATGACTATTAAATTTTCGTCTCCCTTCATTATCTGAATACTCTCTTTTACCTCATCATACATTTCTTTGAACTCTTCATTGTCTGCGGAGCTAGTTGGCATATAAACTTGTACTACTGTGGTAGGCGTGGGCTTCGTGTCTATCTTGGCTACAGTAATGCGTTCACTGTGCTGTTCGTAATATCTTACCCGCGCTCCTATTGTTTTTATTCGTTATTAAACCTACTTCGGCATTCCCCTATTTGATTTTGTATTTATAACCCTGTATTCATCTGACCAGAAGTGTTGTTCCTCCTGCTACCTAACTTCACTAATTCCAACCATATCTAACTTTAACCTATGGATTTCCCTTTTCAAATTTTCTATCCTACCTACCCGGTTAAGGGATCTGACATCCCACGCTCCGATCCGTAGAACGCCAGTTTTCTTCTGATAAAGACGTCCTCCTGAGTAGTCTCCTCCTGGAGATTCGAATGGGGGACTATTTTACCTCCGGAATATTTTACCCAAGAGGACGCCATCATCATTTAACCATACAGTAAAGCTGCATGCCCTCGGGAATAATTACGGCTGTAGTTTCCCCTTGCTCTGACCCGTTTGCAGTACCAGCACAGCAAGGCCGTTTTGATTTGTGTTACAAGGCCAGATCAGTCAATCATCCTGATTGTTGCCCCTGCAACTACTGAAAAGCCTGCTGCCCTTCTTCAGGAACCAGACATTTCTCTGGTCTCTCAACATATACCCTTCCGTTGTGTTTGCACCTATGGTACGGCTATCTGTATCGCTTAGGCACTCAAGTCTCCCCAGAAGCAGCAAGGTCCGTGGTTCATGGTGGAGGACAACACTCATATCGTATTCTGACGAACTATCGAATGGTTCAAATGGCTCTGAGCACTATGGGACTTAACATCTTAGGTCATCAGTCCCCTAGAACTTAGAACTACTTAAACCTAACTAACCTAAGGACATCACACACATCCATGCCCGAGGTAGGATTCGAACCTGCGACCGTAGCAGTCGCGCGGTTCCGGACTGAGCGCCTAGAACCGCGAGACCACCGCGGCCGGCACGAATTATCAAATACAAATAAAAAAATACGAAGTTCAGTTAAGAAAACGAAATTTTCAATTGCTACCACAGCGAATAAGAAACTTAAAGGTATCGGCAATAAATAAGCATACTGTTTATCTTTGCGTACAAGCTCTGGACGGAGCCCCATTTCGATAACTTGAGCCTTTTATTAATTGTTAGCACTGTCAATCTTATATGGGTCACTTTGTAAGTTCATTGTATATTGGGAAGCATTGTTTGAAGGTCGAAAGCCACATTGCGATAGACTTATTTACCCCATCTTTCCGAGCAATAGAAATACTAGATAAAGTGAAACACTACATTTCAGGAAACGACGACGAGTATGAGGCAAAAAGGCAGGAAGTCAGTGGCTTGGCAAGCAATTGGCGTAAAAATGTCACGCAGTTGAAGGTAAATACTGCAGAAAAATAAGTCTTTTGTCGATCGGGTAGTGTTATTCAGACAGGCTGGGCGTGAAAGACTGTGTTGTGTCTTCGAAAGAGACGGACTCCGACTGCCCAGTGCAAAGTACGTATTTCCCGAGTGCGAGCCCAGCTGCAGCGGCCAAGGGCAGTTGCGAAAGTGGAATGCGGTGGCGGCGAAGGCGAGCGAGGGAATTCCAGCTGCGACGCGAAACCACATCCATAGCAGGCGGAGGGTGCTGTATAGACGTTAACCTTTGCCAGCTTACTCTGTTCTCCACGTGCTGACAGAGGAGCGCCGCTCGGCGACTTGGTGCGCGGCAGCCGCACGTAAATCGGAATGCAACGGCCGGCGTGTCTCACGCGGAAGTCGCGGGGCAGGAATGCGAGCTCTCGCAGGCGCGTCACGCGGTCAGCCGGCGGCTCAGCACGGCGTCGTGTATGAAGAGCCAGGGAGCGGGGACCCAGTCGTCTCGTTGGCACTGGTCGCCGCTGGCTATTCTCATGCACTTCAGGTCTTTATTTTATGAGAGAGAGAGAGAGAGACAAGGCGATGGGGAGGGGGCAGGTATGTGTGTCCAGTGACTTCTTGTCCCCTGGTTACGAGAAAGCTTACGATACTCATGGCCTCGACACTGACATCGAATGTCCCATTTCAATATAATTTTTGTTGTTCGCTGATTTTGGACGCAGTCATAAAAATCTATATCTGTACTTGTAAAATTGGAAGTATGTACGAGTATGTACGAGGGGTCTCTGCAATAAAAAAAACTGAGTGAATGGATCAATAACGAACTTCAACGGGCGTCTGGGGACGTCCGCCACGAACAATTGCAACGAACCATAACGAACATAATGAGATTACAAAAAAAAGGGGTTCAGTAAGTAATGCATAACTTTTTTTCTCGACCAATTTCGGTTGAAAAAATGCGGAATTTGTTGCGAGACTTAGTGAAATATTCCCGCTTCAGCCCCTATAGTTTCATGAAGTTCCGATTGGTAGCACCGCTATACGTTGCCTTCAAAATGGCGTCTGTAACGGAGGTGCGTTCCAAGCAGAGAGATGTTATTGAGTTTCTCTTAGCGGAAAACCTGAGCATTACAGATATTCGTAGGTCCTTGCAGGTTGTCTACGGAAACGTGGCAGTGTACAAAAGTACGGTGAGTCGTTGGGCGAGGCGTCTGTCATCATCGCAGGGTCTCGCAAACCTGTCCGCTCTCCCACGTGCCGGCCGATCGCACACAGCTGTGAATCCTGCATTGTTTTCCTCGCCACAAAAATGCATACGAATTTCTCATTCTCCATGACAAATCTGCGCTTCCGAGAGGAGCTCACAGAACTTCATTGGACGGTTCTCCCTCATCCACCCTACAGCCAGTATTTCGCACCTCCGACAGCCCGTATTTCGCACCTCCGACTTCCATCTGTTTGACCCAATGAAGAAAGCACTCCGCTGGAAACACTACGAGGATGATGGGGAGGTTATTGATGGAGCAAGACATTTGCTCCGACGTCGACCAGTGATATCATGCGGGCGTAGAGGCCCTCCCAGTGAGATGGCGTAGGGCTGTCGCATTGAACAGAGATTATGTTGAAAAATAAGGTTTTGTAGCCAAAATAGTGAGGAATAATGTGGTGCATTGAAATCCTGAATAAAATCAATCTCCTTTCAGAAGAAAATGTGTTGCGTTGCTTACTGAACGCCACACATATGCTCCGCATCTGCTCCTAAACTAGTGGATCGACTTAAACCAAACTTGGTACATATACCATCTACTATCTGGATAGAAGCACAGCGTACGAACCACCTATCTTCCATAGGGGTGGGGGTGGGGGTGGGGGTGGGAGTGGGAGTGCGGATGAAAACTGGATGACATACAAGCATAGCTCAGGAATGTATAGAGTGATTTCAACCAAATGTTGTGTAAACATAACCCATTATTTACATAGAAATATTATGATGGTAATATACTCCTACTAGCAGTCTTAGGGTTGGGCGTGAGGATGGGAAGCCGTGATATGTAAGAATATTCGATAGCGACAAAATATTATTTACTATCGAATCCATTGTTTTGGGGTAGCTAAGCTCATTGCTGACAGTTCTGACATCAGCAGCCCATTTCTGTCACACCTGAAATAATTTCTACCAACATGTTACACGTACCACTTGTAACCTAAAAAAAAATGAGACTAAGGTCCCCTGGGTGACAGGGACTTTCTTTCGTAAATAACAAATTTAGTTTGATGCATTTAATGTTCTACTATACAGATGCTACTACTAGAACCGACACTTGTTTCTACCCTTACTACCATCGCTACGAAGTATAGCTCCCTTGCGGCTTAGGATAGGAGTGAAAAATGGTGACATAAAAGCATAGTTCAGGGACGCCTGGAGCAATATCAATCAAATTTGGTATATACATGGTATTACTTTTATTAATATACTATTTATGTAAGATGCCCCTAGAGATAGGTATGAGAGGGGGGGGGGGATGATATTTAAAAATGTTCTAAAGCGAGGTATCTTGGTATTTCTCTCCTGTATTTAGTTTATTTGGAATACTTTAAAAGTATGAAGTGCAATTTGCCTCTTATTTGTTCTGTTCAGTGTGTCGACCAGGCCGAGAAAATGAGCGCTGCAGCGAACCAAAGTGTTTCGGGACCTAATATCATGCCTCACGATTGAATACCACACTTCAATTTAAGATCCCTTCTGGAGTCGCATGGTATAAAACAGCACAGCATCAATGACATATGTGATACAGGCACACAACGACGAAGCCGTGGGTAAAAAGCTAGTACTACAATATAGGGGGTTGTCACAATAGCCAGAACAGCGAACTATTACGAGCAAACATCGTTTTTAAAAAAAAAAATGGTTAAAATGGCTCTGAGCACTATGGGATTTAACATCTGAGGTCATCAGTCCCCAGAACTTAGAACTACTTAAACCTAACTAACCTAAGGACATCACACACATCCATGCCAGAGGCAGGATTCGAACCTGCGACCGTAGCGGTCGCGCGGTTCCAAACTGAAGCGCCTAGAACCGCTCGGTCATAGAGGCTGGCGGAGAACTAGTAACTTACTTTATACATAGCGGTGTCCATTTTTTTATATTTGCAATGTCTAAATGCTCTTAGGTTATAGCAGCTTGACTTTCCTTATATACTGACGTCATATTTCTTTGAAAATGCGCTTGTTTATACCATTACGACCTATACTGTTGCATTCTTCTGGTTTGTTTCTTTCGTAAATAACAAATTCAGTGTGGCGCATTTAATGTTCTACTATACAAATGCTACTACTACCATCGACACTTGTTTCTACCCTTACTACCATCACTACAAAGTATAGCACTAATTTTTGAAACGACATCAAAATCAACTCTTCATGTTTTCCGTTGTATCGTATTATCATCTTGTGGTACTAGTATTCCACTTTTACAGTGTCTGAAACAGTGTGCATTTGGATTAGACGCTGTTACATTAAATTCACAGGTTCCACTACGTCAGGTATCCCTGAAAATAGAATAATTTGTGAATTATGTGTTAGATTTATTAGGCGATTATTATAACACCTCATACGGCTTTTCAGTGATCTCATATACAAAAGAATAAAGGCATTTTGTGTTAACACACTTCCTGAATCTAAACTGCGTGTCTGCATATTGCTCCATTTCTTTTAACTATAGTGACATAAAGATCTACAGAATTTATGGTCTCTAAAAAACTATGGATAGCAGCACTCTGGTAGATGCTGTTGTCAAGTGTACATCTTCAAACTTAAATAGCACTTCATCAGTTATGTGGACTCCTAGCTCCCCTTCTGAATAGGAGTTTTTCACCACGTATATCACCTCTTCGGTTCACGAAGTGCGGCGCTAAACATATTTTCTTCACTCCCACATTTATGCTCTAGATTTCTAATCCGAGCTGCTCCATGAAACGCTTTAACATTCTGCCTTTCGGCCAGTCAGCTCTGCTTTGTACTAATGGATTGACTTTTGCATCAACAATGAACATTCTCTTCCGCGAATTACGATTCTCTGTCTAGTGCTGCTTCCTAGCATGATATCTCGTCACTACGGTATTATTGTCTTCCCAAGGCCCAGAAAAGATCCAACTGACATCATGGAGAACCTATTCTACGTTTGTGTAAACTCAGGAATGTATACAGTAACGATCATATGGGAACCAAAAACCATTCTTGTAATCATTTTTGAAAATCCTAAACGGTTTCACCCTTCACATGATACAGGTAAAATCTTTCTCTGAATTGTAACGCATATCGGATAGTGAAATAATACAGCGTGCACGTTTGGTAAACATAGGGAACAGTTCTTCATCTAGTGGTTCTTGCAAAAATATACTGATGGGCCAAAACATTATGATCACCTCCGTAACAGCTTGTTTGTCCTTCAGAACGAAATACATTACTGATTCTGCGTATAAGAGATCCGACAGTTTTTTGGAAGGGTTGTGGAGGTATGTGACATTACATGTCTACCCACAGATCATGTAATTCGCGTGAATAACGGGTCGCTTGCCTACGAGTTTATGGCGCCAGATACCAACCCAGGTGGGTTCTACAGGATTTACATCAACGTGAGTTCACTGTAATGTTCCTTAAACCACTGTAGCAGTGTTCTGGCTCCGAGACAGGGACAATTATACTGCTGAAAAATGAAATCGTCGTCGGGGAAGACATCAGGCATGAAGGGATGCGTGTGGTTCGCAGCTGTCAGCGTGTTTTAAATTACTACCGCAGGTCCCATATAAGCACAGGAGAATGTCTCCCATAGAATTATACTGCTCCCGCCAGTCTGCGTCGCACGTTTCGAACGGCCGTTCGCGTCGATGACGGCGTTTGTGAAATGACCAGCGTCTTGGTGTAGCATTTTTGATTCACCCGAAGAGCTGACACGTTTCCATTGATCGCCGGTCAAATCCGTTCCGTGTCCACTGCAATCATAATTGACGATGTCGTTGGGTCAATACGTGAACACGAAGGGGTGGTCTGCTGCGGAGCTCCACGTTGATCAATGTGCGTTGAACGGTGTGCTCCAAAACACTCGTGGGTGCACTAACGTTGCGCTCTTTCGGCAGAGATGCGACAGATCACCATCTATTCTACTTTACTGAGGAGACAAGCCTCGGAATGGGCGCCTTGCTACGGTTCGCCCGCCTCCCCCCCGTCGGAGGTTCGAGTCCTCCCTCGGACATGGGTGTGTGTGTTGTCCTTAGCGTAAGTTGGTTTAAGTTAGATTGAGTTGTGTGTAAGCCTAGGGACCGATGACCTCAGCAGTTTGGTCCCACTGGAAGTTACCACAAATTTCCAAATTTCCTCCGAACCCTACATTATGTGAAGAGTTGTGGACATCCAAACATTTAGCGTCTAGTGATAGTTTCACTCTCTCTCTACCTTTTCCCGTAGGTGCTCACGACAGTAGTAGTGAACATTCCACCAGCTTCGCCGTTTTCCTGATACTCCTTCACAGACCCTGCACAATAATACTCTGTCAAAGTCCTTTATCTCAATGGATTTCCCATTTGTAGCCCATATCTTCGCTAGGGTGATCCCCCACCCTTATGTGCTCCGCTTGCATCCTTTTGTTACTACGTCACTTGCCCTCGGCGCCACCTGGCGGCATCCAAAGTCGCGGTGGGCTGTGGTCGTAATGTTTCGGCTTATGCTTATTTGACCAACACTTTCGTATCACTGAAGATGCAAACAAACAGCGTACGTTACAAGAACTACAAGAACCAATTATTTTTGTAAACACGGCAAAGGCCCTCAATGACAAATCCAATACAAAATCCAAGTACATTGCGAGGTCGTTAACGTTAGGTTAGTATGGCGCGCTGCCAACAGCTTCAGACAGCGCAGTGATCCGTCTGGCGGATTTATTGTTTTAAATAGAGGGTGGTTCTAATTTAGCTTTCACTACATCGAGGACTGCCATAGAAAACAAGTGTTCATAGGACAATGAAAGTATGTGGAAACATTTGCAAGGATATCTGGAAGAGAAATACGGAATAAACCATTGAAAGACATCTTAATTTCCATATGGTAGTGTAAAATTTGTTAATTGCGTACCATTTTACGTTCCAGGTTACAAACGTTGCTCATTGTGCCACACATTTTAATTTCCACGTGAGAGCTTAATATTCGTACATTGCGTACCGTGTTTACGTTTCAGGACAAAGGTTGCTCATTGTGACGAGTATCTGAACCCACGACAGTCTGGAGCTGCAATAGAGATTGCAGGACAATTCTTCACAGCACGTTTCGAACGGTGCACCATGAAATGTTCAGCTGTCGTGACACAGCTTTTGCACTGCTTGAAGATCGCACATTGCGTTCAGCATTGTCGGTCATGGAAACAGACACTTCTTCAACAATCTGTGGCATAATTTGGCGTCGGCTTCTCCCCGAAGCCCGGAGCAATTCTCAAATCGCCAGTTAATTCACGTTCTTCAAGCCCAGTGCGGAAAGAGGACCTCTTCATATTGCTTTAATGTGTTGATACTCGCGAAAAGTAGCAGTACTATTGCTGTTGTCTTGACAAAACAGCTTCACGAGTAAAGCCATGCTCGTTTTGTCCATACCCATGTACACTGTCGGCAACTCCAATCCTCACTGAGGCTAGCGTTTGAACCCTGCTTCCCCATACCAGTACCGGCACCTAACGGCAAGTCATGACACCAGCATCACTAACAACGCAAAGCCTACAGCGCAATCTGAACATTACTACTGTAGAATTGGGTACCCATATGGTAAATAGTTTTCCGCCTACACTGGCTCATGTAGCAAAAGTTTAATTATAACCGACCTGTACTTTTCATTCTCTAAGTGTCCGCAGTACGTGGTCTCGTGGTAACCGTCGCTGCCTCTAGATCGCAGGGTCCCGGGTTCGATTGCAGCCGGATAGGTGGTTATCTTCGTTCGGGGACTGGCTGTGTTATCCTAATAATCTCAGCTCATCTTCATCGCTAAGATGCACATATCGTCGAAGAGGCACCAAATAGAAAGACTTGAATGAGGCAGTCGAACAGCCACTGACAGGGTCTTCCGGCCAATAATGCCATACGATTATTTCATTCTATATGTACAGTTAACAGTTCGGATAATGACCCCTTGTAGTCAGGAGCTGTTGACCCAAGTATCAGACGAGCTGCTAGTGCCATAGAGGGAGTTCCAGTTGAGAACATTTGCCAATATGCGGGTTTCCAGTCCCAGCATTTGACTTACAACTAACGGAAACCTCCCGAAAACCTTAGACTTCGGGGGTGGGAATTACACTAAAAAAAAAAAAAAAAAGAAAAAAAAAACCTACGCACCTCGAACCGGTAAATGTGATGTACATGCAGAGACAAACAAATAATGACAATTTCATAATAATTTAGTCAAGAGATGGAGCTTCACAAATTGAGCAAGTCAGTACCACGTTGATCATCCTTTGGCCCTTAGGCGAGCAATTCTTCGGCTTGGCGTTGATCTATAGAATTGTTGGATGACCTTCTGGGGGATATCGTATCAAATCCTGTCCGAATAGCACATTAGATTGTCAAAATCCCGAGGCCATTGGAGGACCCTGCCCAAAATGTCCCAAATTTTCTTAATTGGGAAACTTGTTGGCCCAGGTAAGGTTCGGCTAGCACGAAGACAATCAGTAGAAACTCCCTCCTTATGCGCGAGGGCATTATCTTACTGATATATAAGGCCATTACGGCTTGCCGTGAAAGGCAACAAAACGGGGCGTAGAATATCGTGCTGTGCTGTGCTGTAAGGGCGACGCGACTTGCATCTAATGGGGACTTGTTAGGAAATGGCATCCCAAACCAACACTCCTGGCTGTCGGGTCTCGTTGGTCATCGATGCTCAGTTCGAAGCGGGATTCATCACTGAAGACAATTCTACTGCAGTCAATGCGATTCCAGGCAGAATATGCTCGTCACCACAGCAAGCGGGCTTGTTCTTCTACAGAGGTCAATGGTAGACATGTTCTGTCGTCTGTCTAGGTCATTGCTTCCTTCCTCACACTGTGTTTGGCCATGGTTCATCCATTCCTGCCAACATCGTCGAATAGTGGCATCGCCCCTTTTCAAATGTCGAGCAATTGGTCGATGGTCCCAACCAGATACTTTGAGCCCATGTTTACTCGTACATCATCTCTCAAGTGCGGACATCTGCGCATATTGTTCACGTTCCTGTCTGCGAGACATAGTTATTGTCCAACTGAGTACACGGAATGAATTTCGCAAAGAATTTTTGCCCTATTATCGACATGCCCCCTGTTTACTATCCTTCCCAGCTGCGCGGTGAAATTGCGCTCCAGCGTCACACATTCATCCATCGGCTGGCAAAGTTTACAGTTTTGCATTTCCCGTCGATACCTTTATGCATACCAATTTGTGACCAATTTGGATGAGCTCTTCTTGGTGCCTCTTTTATTGCCTTAGAGCGTAATCCTGGGACAGTACGACCCACACAAAACGTATTGAAAGCCTCGTGCATATGAAAATGAATTTAATCATGTGTATACAGAGTTAAGTTGATGACTTACTCGACATGTACAGAATACCTGTGTCCCTACGTTGGATCTGGCATATATTTAGGCAGAATTTATAGTCCGTTCGATGCCAAAGGTTTGATGCCCAGCCTCTAGTGCTGTGCGCAGCGACCGGCCGGGCTGGCCGAGCGGTTCTAGGTGCTACAGTCTGGATCCGCGCGACCGCTACGGTCGCAGGTTAGGATCCTGCCTCGGGCACGGATGTGTGTGATGTCCCTAGGTTAGTTAGGTTTAAGTAGTTCTGAGTTCTAGGGGACTTATGACCTCAGAAGTTAAGTCCCATACTGCTGGGAGCCATTTGAACCATTTTTTGCGCGCAGCGTCCATCGGGCTGTGCCTCCCAGGGATGCACATTACGCACGTTATATCGATATCCTCACCCGTCGGTAGGTCAAACACCTGTGGGTCTCCGTCGCTGCCAGTTGAGACGTTTCTGCCAGGGACTGGTCCCGCCCTGCCACCGGAGCACGGCGTCAAATGGTCGCGGCCGCTCGCACTGAATGAGAGCCGGCGGCTTCCGGAAGCGGCCGGGTCGACGCCCGCGCGCTGCGCGCCACGGGGACACGGGCCCAGCTCCCGGCGTGGCGTGCGCGCGCGCACTTAGGGAAGCCGCCGGCCAATTAGGCGCTCCGCGGTTGTCTCGCGTCCGTCGCGCTCGTTAATACTAAGCAGCCCACGCTCTGCACGCTTATTTGTGCCGCAGTATTCGCGCCGCACTAAGTGGCTGTTTCTCAGGATACTAATTTACGACTACCAGTCGTTCTGGGGTACAAGTGGGCATAAATTGTACGCGGCAATAGACTTGGAGGATCAGTTGAATGGAATGGACAGTGTCTTGAGAAGGGGCTGTAACGTAAATGTCAACAAAAGTAAACGGAAGATAATGGAATGTATTCGAATAAAATTGCCGGCCACTGTGGCCGAGCGGTTCTAGACGCTTCAGTCCGGAACCGCGCGACTGCTACGGTCGCAGGTTCGAATTCTGCCTCGGTCATGGATGTGTGTGATGTCCTTAGGTTAGTTACGTTTAAGCAGTTCTAAGTGTAGGGGTCTAATGACCTCAGATGTTAAGTCCCATAGTGCTTAGAGCCATTTGAATCATTTTTTTTAAAAATATAATCAAGAGATGCTAAGGGAACTACACGAGGAAACGAGATAAAAGTAGCACAGGCTGGGGGTGTACAAAAATATGGGAACATCAAAAACAGAATACATTACCGTGTTTAATATGATGTAAGAAAACCTTCAGCATTCAGACCAGCTTCCAGTTGTATTGAAAGGGATAAATACAGGTCACATACAGTTTTCAGGGCAATCTTACAGCATTCGTCCTGCAAAGTAGAGCCAAGTCCAGGTAACGGTAAGCGCGGGATTAGCCGAGCGGTCTCAGGCGCTGCAGTCATGGACTGTGCGGCTGGTCCCGACGGAGGTTCGATTCCTCCCTCGGGCATGGCTGTGTGTGTTTGTCCGAACGATAATTTAGGTTAAGTAGTGTGTAAGCTTAGGGACTGATGCCCTTAGCAGTTAAGTCCCCTAAGATTTCACACACATTTGAACATTTTTTTCAGGTAACGGTAATGAATCGCATGAAACTATGTGGTTCCGGAGACCTTTTCAAATTTCAAATATTTCTGATGTATAGGCCGGAGTACGAACCTGGGGACCATGGTCACTTTGTAGATACGCTAACCACTACGCCAGTCTATCACGGTCACTCAGCACACACTCTCGTCCGCCTTGTGGAACAGAAATTTGTGGTAAGTTCCTAAGATACGAAACTGCTGAGGTCATCAGTAGCAGCCGCGTGGGATAGCCGCACGGTCTAGGCGCCTTGTCACGGTTCGGGCGGCTCCCCTCGCCGGAGTTTCGAATCCTCCCCCGGACATGGATTTGTGTGTTGTCCTTGGGGTAAGTTAGTTTAAGGTGTAAGCTTAGGGACTGATGACCTCAGCAGTTTGGTCGCATAGGATCTTCCCACAACTTTCCAAAAAAATTTTTCATCGGTCCCTAGGCCTACACACTACTTAATTTAACTTAAACTAACTTACGCTAAGGACAACACACTCACCCATGCCTGAGCGAGGACTCGACCTCCGACTGGGAGAGCCGCGCGAACCGTGACAAAGTGTCCCAGACCGCGCGGCTACCCCGCGCGGCCCCGCGTTGTGTCTTAGCGAATAATGTTTTCCCGCTCTCCCTCTACGCGGTATGAATGTACGATGCAGTGCCTCTTGAAAAACAAACACTCGGCTGTTTTGGCACCCACCATGCGAGCACCAACAATTTATTCAAAGTTCGAATTCACCTATTTCTGACATAATGCACTCTCAACTATGCAGAACACCCTTCTGACCTGACACCTGCAACGTACTGAAGGCATTGCACAAGTCCCGCTCGAGGTTAAATACAACAGCTCGTTTAGCATCTGCATTTACGCTGGAGCTTGCATTTCTTACGGTGTTTTCATATTGTTGTCCAACCCCTGTCTATGAGTTTTGCTATTTGTGCAGTAAACTGACGATGGCCGGAAAAGGATATAAAATGCAGATATTTAATAACAAGACAAGTGTTTCTCAAACAGAGAAATTTGATGACAGCGAATGTAAAATGAAATTTTAGAAAGTCTTGACTGAAAGTTTCGCCTGGATTGTACCGTTGTACGAAAGTGAAACATGTATGATAGGCAGTTCTGACAAGAAGGGAGTAGAAGCTTTTGAAATGTGGTGCTACAGAAAAATGCTGAATGTAGGAGAGTTGGATGAGTAAATCAGATAAGTTATGATGTACTAAATCGAACTGCGAACAGAAGAAATTTATGGCATAACTTGACTAAAAGGAGGGTATGTGTGGTAGGACAGATCCTGATGCATCAAGAAATCGTCAATTTGGTGATGGATCGAAGCGTTGAGGTAAACATTGTAGAGAGACGCCAAGGCTTAACTAAACAGTTTGAAATGACTGGTTGCGGTACTAATATAGACATGAAGGGCGTTGCACAGAATAGACTAGCGTAAAGAGCTGCATCTAACCAGTCTTCCGACAGAAGAACACGACTACAACAAATTTAGTAAAAATGTTAATACCGTAGGATACTGTTGATTGGGAAACACCACGCGGTGGGTTCGGTCGCCTAGCGGAAATTGTGTTCTTTCTCCGCGCACATTGCCCCCTTTCCTTGCGGATACGTGTATTTGCGGAGTGCAGATGAGTGTAACTGATGCGTGTAAAGTGTAGTGTTATGTTTGTTTTGTGTGATGAGGGAAGGGAGAGGGGGAACCCCGGTGCCAGCACTTAGACCACTCCTCTACAATAGCACCAAGGTGGCCGCTAAGCTCAAAATCCCCATTCGACGGACGGATTAAACATCAGCAGTGTCACTACTCCCCACTTCATGATAGACTGCGATGAGGTTTGGACTGTAATCCATGACATATATCACCATCATTAGTGACAATATGAGCGAGCTGTTCATCATATCCGACTAATCGTTTATGTAAGCTATATTCTGACAATAACGGCACTGTGACGCTTCCTTTGAATGCTCTCAATGATACTTAGTTTTTATTTTCTTCAAAAATCGATACTTTCACATGACCTCTCTGTATGGCGACTTAGTCTCCCTTCTCCTCAAAACAGAACAGAGTACAGCCCAGAAACTTTAAGCCAAACTTTGCCGGCCAAATACTGGCACTGGGATTTTCATCCACCGCCAGGATTCGAAACGGTGTATATAACAGTCGACCGCTTCGTGCTTCGGGGATCTCGGCTATGGAGGCGAGTAACAGATTTAGTAATTTCATGTTACTGGCAGCCATTTTTTTTGTATGGCATATCATCGGAACTGATGGTTTTTGTTGCTGCCCGGCGGCTTACTTATCGCAGATAGTACGATTTTAACATTTTTTTCTGCCATTTTTTCCGCCTTGAGGTGCCCTAATGGGCGTAGTTAACATTCCTTTCTCTTACAGTTACTGTTACTGAGACATTTGTTAACGGAGTTAGGTCACTATCGCTAAAGTAGAGAGTATGGTGTTTAGCTGTACAGAAAAAAATCGAAAATCTTTTTATTTCTTCAAGGATCGGAGAGCAGGTGCTACAGGCAGAATACTTTTATTGTGATTCAATAGAAATAAAATGAGTAAATGTATTCATTCTTTCACAATATACAAAGCAGACTTAACAATGGACCAAGCGGCGCAGGCATATCTGCAATGTCAGAGGTAGAATCTCTCTCGTCGGTCCCTGGCTTTATCTGCGTATCGATGCGTGACGGGCAGGTGCGCTTTTCGTTCTTCCTTTAGCTCTCTGCTCCCTCCCCAACACAAAAGTCGAATGCCTCTTCCAAGAAACCAGACCCAAGCCATTGCCCTGTTTTCGTATTGGTAAGCATAGAGCGACGTAACATCCTTACTGATTTAGATTAAACACTTCCGGCTATTACAGAAAAGTTATTGGAACTATAAGCAGTAGCCAAACTGCACCGCAGGATGAACTGCCAAGTTTCAGAAAACGAAGGGCCATTGCAGCAGCTTCCACTTGGTTCGTCGTTGGCAAGCAGCAAAAATTAAAGAAAAATTTCCAGCAAGGAAGCAGCTGTATAAATCTTTCGTCTTCACCCCTCTCCCCATCCCTAATGTCGGACTGAAATTTTTAATGCCAAGCCGCTGCCACCATCTGGCAGGCTACAACTGGACGGGTAGGAACCTAATGTAGCTTATCGATTTATCGAAATGATCTCCTCCATCAAGACTGCCTGTAACAGCAACGGAGCCATTAGCCTTTTTCTTTTCTTAACCCTAACAAATGCACAGCACTTTCCCAGATATCTCACAACAAATCAGTGTCTTGCTTTCGACTCACCTACTGTCGATGTTACGTGATCCTTTCAATTCATACAGTTTATTGATGTTATCCTGGGGTATTTACACAATATAAAAGGATTCAGAAAGTTATTACTACCGGAGTAATTTCTGTTCTTTACGTCCACCCGTAGCATTTATTCGCGTTCGAGGAGGGTTACAATTCACCTTTCAGTATCCCAAGTGGAAATGTCTAAGTGTAATGCATTTCCTTACTGCCAACAACGGCATTACATTACTGCAGATATCAGCTCATTAAGGACAATCTGTGCATTCTCTTCATCGTATCCGATTAATCGTTTATGTAAGCTACACTCAAAGCAATAACGGCATTGTAACGCTTCTTTTGAATACTTTCAATGATACTTATGTTTTTTTTATTTTCTTCAACATTCGATACTTTCGCGAGATCTCTCTTTATGTCAACTTAGTCCCTTCCTCCTCAAGACAAAACAAGAGACCACCATAACACTGAATTTGTAATTTCTGCGCCGGCCGCTGTGGTGGTGCGGTTTTAGGCGCTTCAGACCGGAGCCGCGCTGACGCTACGGTCGCAGGTTCGAATCCTGCCTCGGGCATGGATGTGTGTGATGTCTTTACGTTAATTAGGTTTAAGTGGTTCTAAGTCTAGGGGACTGATGACCTCAGATGTTAAGTCCCATAGTGCTTGGAGCCATTTGAACTTTTGTAATTTCTGCGAGTTGCCTACCCATAACTGTTTTCACACCCTGTGCAACTACACAGGAAGTTATTGAATCAAATGTGTGTTATTAATTCATTATTTTTTGTTTTTTTGCTTCGGAGAGCGTGCATTCATTACCTTGTCGGTGTTTGTCAGGGGGCAGCGGCCGGCGCAGCTGCATGCATCTCGCCGTCTCGGAAGCAACTCTTTCCTAACTTCTCCTTACTACAATTTACCGAAGTTGGTTTAAAAAAAAAACTGTCTGGCTGTGTTGTCATCTGACCAATCAGGGTCTCAATGTTAACCTTAAGCTCCGCCTACAAAAATTCTGTCTATCCAATGAGAAACGTTATACTTTTCGTGGTGGGACAATGTTTTTAACGTTTGCAACGTAACAGAGAAGCGAAAAAGTCTCACGCTAAAACTTGCGGCTGGTGTGGCGCTTTTAGTGTTATCGTAAGATCTATACTGTTCTTCTGGAGGGCTCTAGCTTTTAACATGAGCTGAGGGGTGGTCCTGTCGGTTAGGTAGCGACGTGGGTGTCCGTCCCTTATCGTAGGGCCTTCTAGCTTAACACGGTTCTGCTCTCGGCTTCTGTTCTCGTTTCTCCCCTCGGAACTGCGTCTGTGTCACGGTGGGAAGGTATGACATGCGTTTACGCATTCTTGTGTTAGTCTGTGGTATTCCATTTGCTCACTCGTTACTCGTATTACTTTGGTTAATTTAATGTCACGATTTATTCGAAGCTATGTGACATACTACTGGATTTGCTTATCATGTCAGGGTTTTCATGGAAGGTGTTGAATTTGCCTGACACCTTACGCTTTAACTACAAAAGTTCTGTCTGCAACAAATCTGGGTGGTGAGCCAGGGGGTACCTGTTTGGTCCATTCCTCTTTCAGTGACCAGTTTGGCTGAAACCACTTTCATCCAAAACTCTTGCACTCTTTAGGGGTGGATGCCTAAAGTGCAGTCTGGTTCTCCACTGTGAGCGATGTCTTGGTGGGTTTGTAGGAGAGGATTGTTCTCGATCTTTTTGTGTTTTCTAACGAGTGATTTCTCGCGTCACAGATGGATAGGAGCGGAGCTGTACTGCTCAGTGCGGATCGCTTTAATTGTAGCTGTTATAAGGCACACAGTTTGATTCAGTTGCACGTCGATGCGACTAGTATGAGTGCTGTTGAGCCAAGTCGGTGCACAAAACTCCTGACGTGGCGCGTGAAGACCAACATGAAATTCCGGCAAGTTTCTGCAAGATGTTGTTGCGAGTTCTAAGTTTGGCGGCTGTATTTGACAAATGATTCTTACAACTCAGTGTTTTATCCAGGTTGCCACTTAGATTTATGGGTGCTGATTGTGGAATAGTAGTCAGCACTCGGAGGAAATACTGAGTCCCATGTTGGCTAACTAGCTGATAAGATGAAGTGTAGAGGCTTCTGTCTTTGTAGCACTGGGTTTCAATAACGGCTAAAGTAGTTCCCAACAACTTTTAGGTCCTGCGTCAAGATGTCCTTAGTGGACATAGTGCCACAGCCCAATCATCAGTATATCCAAATTTACGTGAGGAGGTATCTGGCATGTCAGCTGTAAAAAGGCTGAAAACAGGGGAGCCAGAACAGATCCCTGCGGATGTCATTGTTAAGTTTCATATGTGTGCTCCATCTGTTACTCATGGTCACTTGGAAGCATCTATTAGAATCATGGCACTGACGATGTTGATGGTAGTTTTCCGGAGGATCACTTTCACGAGACTTAATATCATGTCCTGTCTCCGAACTGAGACGTATGCTGCTGTAAGGTCAATGGACACGGCTAAGGTCTTCGGAAGTTTTTGGCGGCCTGCTTTTATGTACGTTGTTAATGCGAGAACTTGATTCGAGCAGCTTTAATAAGGGCGGTTCAAATAGTTCAAATGGCTCTGAGCACAATGGGACTTAACTTCTAAGGTCATCAGTCCCCTAGATCTTAGAACTACTTAAACCTAACCAACCTAAGGACATCACACACATCCATGCCCGAGGCAGGATTCGAACCTGCGACCGTAGCGGTCGCGCGGTTCCACACTGAAGCGCCTAGAACCGCTCGGTCATAGCGGCCGGCTATGGTGCTAACAGATTATGCTCGTAAGGGGGAAACTTTCTCAGGAGTATAATACCAATTTCGTCATGGAAAGCTGTCCCGGTCGGTATTTCGACCGCGACCATGCCACAGCTAGTTTTGTGCATGGCACTGTCGCATAATTCTGCTTCTTTGGGGTATCAAATTTTCCCTTGAACAAATCCCCCCCCCCCTTTTCGTCCCATTCTCCTATTTCTTCATCTTTCTTCATATGAATAAACCATTGCGTATCTTCTCCAAGACATCCATCGGTGGGCAAGTTTCGTGTGCGCAGTTTGAATTTTTCGAGTTGGTGATTGAAACTTAATGACTATCTTTTATCTATTTCCATAAGTTTCACCTCTACTAGGCCGTCTTTCTGTCGGCAGCCAAAAGTTTCCTCGCTTTGAGGATGCTTATAGGACGCAACAGAAACATTGATGCGTGGGACACACCCGAAGTGACATTCTTGGTGTCGAGCACCAGCAGGACTGGCATTCCACCTAGGCGCGGAGGGGCCTGCTTGGAGGCAGGTCTTTCCGGTTTGGGTGACATGGGTTCCTGAGACGTCCCTCGGGGCCCAGTGACCCCTGCGCGGCGTGGGGCATCGGCCCGCGGTGTCCGGGACCGGGTTCGCCGCGCCGCGCGACGCGACCTGCGGTTCAGCGGCCGCCGCCGTCCGGCCGGCGCGCAACTCGCCTTGTGATTACCCGACCCGACCCTATCCTACGCTACCCTTCTTACTTACTGGCAGCGCTCCGACCAGCCTGTTTAGTGTCGCCGTCCGTGCGGCACGATGTTTGGGTTCCGCAAGAAGCGCCGGCCTGCTGGCAATGTTCCGCGTTCCCACACGTCCCCTCCAACCGCGGCGTCTTCGGTCACCTCCGTACGCAGGGCGTTTCAGAAGTAAAGGTCAGTAAGGCCGAAATATAAACTCGAATATCAAGTAATCTAAGACATTCCGATACACAGTGGTTTACAAGTGAACCAATTACGACCTACGAACCCATACGCTGCGAATCACACGACAGCATGAGACCGATAAGCACAATCAAATTAAATCAGGCGCGATGTCGAGGGAGTTACTAATACCAGATGGTTATAATTAAAGAGACGCTGCTCACGGATGTCCAGTATGGGTTTTTAATATCGTATGGCAGCGGAACTCGGTAGATATGTTAATGCGTAACCAACTTATCCTGGAAAAAACGTTAGGTCCAATTTTAGCCACCAAGTGCAAATCTGGCTCTGTACTTCACCTCTTTGATCCTGCCTCGGGCATGGATGTGTGTGATGTCCTTAGGTTAGTTAGGTTTAAGCAGTTCTAAGTGTCATGGAATGTGTGGCTGGTCCCGGCGGAGGTTCCAGTCCTCCCTCGGGCGTGGGTGTGTGTGTTTGTCCTTAGGAAAATTTTGGTTAAGTAGTGTGTAAGCTTAGGGACTGATGACCTTAGCAGTTAAGTCCCATAAGATTTTACACACATTTGAACATTTAGTTCCAAGTTCTAGGGGACTGATGACGTCAGATGTTAAGTCCCGTAGTGCTGGGAGCCATTTGAACCATTTTTACTGCACCTCTTTGACGTCTCCAGTGCTCCTATGGAACAAATTGTGAGAGCAGTGGCAGCGGAACAAAATCAACATTATGCATTTCTCACTCCTTTGACCTTTTCTGCTCACGTCCCGTTCATAGTCCATTACTTACAGAACATTTCTCTAGGTCTTTCTCGCATTTACAACGCCAGATTTGCAACTGGTGGCTAAAATTGGAACTAATTTTTTCCAGCGTAAATCAGTTCCGCATTAGCGCATTACAATATCTGCCAAGTTTTGCTGCGATTCGATAATTACAGCCCACACAGGACCTCTGCACTTCAACCACCCGTGTATCAGGAAATGAGACGCCAAGAGCAGTAGATGAGGTTCATTTTTTGAAATTTGAGGTAAGTTCCTATGGGACCAAACTGCTGTGGTCATCAGTTCCTAGGCTTACACATTACTTAATCTAAACTAAACTAACTACGCTAAGAACAACACACACAGCCATGCCCGAGGGAGGGACTCGAACCTTCGACGGGGGAGGGGGGGGGGGGGGGCGGGAGCCGCGCGAACCGTGGCAAGGCGCCTGAGACCACGCTGCTACCGACGCGGCAGATGAGGTTTACTATTGAGGCAGCAAAATAGCTGACCTTTGTCGTAGCAGAAAGGATATAAAATGTAGGCTGGCAATAGCGAGACAAACATTTCCGGAAAAAAAAGAAATTTGTTAAGTTCGGCTACGGCGGATCCATGATGTATATAACACGTCACGCAAACGTAAACAGGTATAAAAAAATGTGCATTTTACTGTATGTCGTGCGTTTTAAGGATTATCAAGCTTCCGTGAGTGCTACGTACGCGAATATGCCCATGTGCTCAAGGCTCTATGTAAGTGTAAGTGGTATTATGTTTGACAAACCCGTTATAATGTGCTGATTTTATTCACCATAATGACAACATGACATGAGGAACCAACACACAATGGAACACGTTTTATGCAAAATCTGTTTGAAGACCAGAAGATGACACTTACAACTGGCGAAACCGATTTTCTACAATAAAGGCTAATTTATGCGATAGGGGCTACTGAAAGTTCTTTTCCCTAGATTCTGAGTGAAGTGAACGTTGACGAACCCAGCAACTAGTATGTCCAGTCTGGCTCTGATGGCGGTGACATTAGATATCTCTTGACACTCTATGTTGGTACACGCACACTACCACACTCAGCGGATACTGCGACACTGTGAGACTCTGGAGACACTGACTTCTGGCTGAGCGGAGATGTGCGTCCGCTTAAGTCTGCGGTTGGCGGACAGATGTTCATTTTCCAGCTATTGGGTTGGTCGTAAATTCGTACAGTTTTTCCGTAACTTTAACAAACTCAACATATACACGTGACAGAGACTTTAGTCGTCAGTAATATATTTTGTTTCACTATTTACAACAGTCTGCCAACGATGGGGTAGCTTTTTGATTCCGCGATTGTAGAAATCACGTGGTCTTGAGGCGAAGAACACGTCGACCCATGTTCGGAGCACAGTTTCATCCGGAAAGGAAGTTCCTTGGAGGCTGTTCGATAGAGACCGGAAATGGTGAACGCAAGATCAAGTGAATAAGATGGGTGCGGGATGACTTCCCAACCCAACTCCTCTATAGTGATTTTTCACGCAGTCTTCCTGGTCGTTGTTCTTGGATTGCGCCTGTAAGACGTCTCCGTTGTTGACAATACATGCCAGCAGTAATGGTTACACCTCGGGGAAGCAATTCGTAGTATATCACACCGTCGCTGTTTCACCAGATGTGTAACACTGTCTTTTGTGGATGCCCATATGACGTTGTATCGGTAATACCTACTTTGTGTGGACTCAACCATTCCTTTCTTTCTCCTTATGTTAGCATAAAGGCACCATTTACCTCACTAGCAACTATACAGGATTGTTCACGAGCTAATTTATGACGAGCAAGCAGAGATGTACATATGGAAAGCTGCTGATTTTTGTGATTTTGGGTCAGAGTATGCGGTTTTAAACTTTTCCCATTACATACAAATGTCGCACGATGCGGGAATAATCACGATTCATCACATTTGCCAGTTCTCGAGTACAATGACGTCGATCGTTAATGCGTTTAAGCGATCTTCATCTAACCCGAAAGATCTTCATGAGTATGGAGAGTCACTAACGTCAAAACGGTCATCTTTGAAACGATAAAACCATTTTCTTCCTGTGCTCTGTCCAAGAGCATTATGTCCGTACATGGCGCAAGTGTTTGTGTGTGCCTCCAGTGCTGTCACTCCTCTCCTGAACTCGAACAGATTATGCCGGAAATGTTGCGATTTCTCCACTTCATTTTCTGGCGTCGACAGCTGCCTTCACTATCTCCAAATGACAAAACGGCAATATGTAAACGCAAATAGCAACAGTGAGCAACAAATAAAAATGATAAGCGATAAATAAACCCCTACCAACAAGCAAAACAAAAACTCTGCAAACTTATGCATCAGCCTATTATTTGCGTGCCGTCAAGCGGAAGAAGGAGATAGTCCGTGTTTTGAGCGCTGTCTTTGTTGTCGAACCATAACTATTACCGATGATTGGAAATTGTTAAATGACGTATTGCCATGGCAGAAGTACACTACTGGCCATTAAAATTGCTACACCACAAAGATGACGTGCAACAGACGCGAAATTTAACCGACAGGAAGAAGATGCTGTGATATGCAAGTGATTAGCTTTTCAGAGCATTCACACAAGCTTGGCGCCGGTGGCGACACATACAACGTGCTGACATGAGGAAAGTTTCCAACCGATTGCTCGTACACAAACAGCAGTTGACCGGCGTTACCTGGTGAAACGTAGTTGTGATGCCTCGTGTAAGGAGGAGAAATGCGTACGATCACGTTTCCGACTTTGATAAAGGTCGGATTGTAGCCTATCGCGATTGCGGTTGATCGTATCGCGACATTGCTGTTCGCATTGGTCGAGATCCAATGACTGTTAGCAGAATATGGAATCGGTGGGTTCAGGATGGTAATACGGCACGCCGTGCTGGATCCCAACGGCCTCGTATCACTAGCAGTCGAGATGACAGGCATCTTATCCTCATGGCTGTAACGGATCGTGCACCCCTGTCTCGATCCCTGGGTCAGTAGATGGGGACGTTTGCGAGACAACAACCATCTGCACGAACAGTTCGACGACGTTTGCAGCACCATGGACTATCAGCTCGGAGACCGAGGCTGCGGTTACCTTTGACTCTGCATCACAGACAGGATCGCCTGCGATGGTGTACTCGACGACGAACATGGGTGCAAGAATGGCAAAACGTCATTTTTTCGGATGAATCCAGGTTCTGTTTACAGAATCATGATGGTCGCATCCGTGTTTGGCGACATGGCGGTGAACGCACATTGGAAGCGTGTATTCGTCATCGTCATACTGGCGTATCACCTGGCGTGATGGTATGGGGTGCCATTGGTTACACGTCTCGGTCACCTCTTGTTCGCACTGACGGCACTTTGAACAGTGGACGCTACATTTCAGATGTGTTACGACCTGTGGCTGTACCCTTCATTCGATCCCTGCGAAACCTACATTTCGACAGGATAATGCACGACCGCATGTGGCAGGTCCTGTACGGACCTTTCTGGATACAGAAAATGTTCGACTGCTTTCCTGGCCTGCACATTCTCCAGATCTCTCACCAATTGAAAACGTCTGGTCAATGGTGGCCGAGCAACTGGCTCTTCACAATACGCCAGTCACTACTCTTGATGAACTGTGGTATCGTGTTGAATCTGCGTGGGCAGCTGTACCTGTACACGCCATCCAAGCTCTGTTTGACTCAATGCCCAGGCGTATCAAGATCGTTATTACGGCCAGAGGTGGTTGTTCTGGGTGCTGGTTTCTCAGGATCTATGCACCCAAATTGCGTGAAAATGTAATCACATTTCAGTTCTAGTATAATATATTTGTCGAATGAATACCCGTTTATCATCTGTTTTTCTTCTTGGTGCATCAATTTTAATGGCCAGTAGTGTATGATATACTCAGTGGTGTGTGCGCGGTGTGGCGTCTGACTGTAACTACGTGGCGGCACTCTGGAGACCAGCCTTGTCGTGTAATGCCCTGGTGCTGCCAATTGAATGTGATCGGCTCACGACTCTACACTGCAGGCCTCTGAAACGTGTCGCTACAGTGGGACGGACGCGCGTGTGGCGGAGTGAGCCTCGCGCCGGAGGCGTTCCGCAATAAATATCGCGGCGCGGCGCGAGGCCGGCCGGCGCCCAGCCGTGCCCTGGGCGGGTCGCGCAGCCAGTCTATTTCCGCAGGAAGCGCGCCTTCCATGTATCAGCGTTATGGGCTGCCTGCTCTTATCCTGTGTCCGCCGCGTTCGCCCAGGAAGCTGTGGACATGGGGTTCTGCGTGTCAGATGTATACACCAAAACTCGTATACGAAGGTTGAAAGAAAACTAATGTTTCCTCGGCAGATGGCAGCAGTGGTACGCGAGAGGTACTGGCACAGTCGAACATAAGTTATACAGCCGCGACACTCACTGCTCCGAAAATTATTGAACACTTCGAATGATACTAGCGGCCTTAGCGACGGGAAAGTCACCCGTAAGATTAATGTTTTGAATAATAACCAGTTGGCTTGGTTGCTCTTGTAATCAGTTTATTTAACTACCTGTTTCGTAACTTGGCAGCCACATAATCAGGCGCAACATGTTAAATCATTACATTAAACATGCGATATGGACGGGGCGTAGCATTCCTAGAGTATGTATAAATGACACAGTTATCATTTCGTCAGGTAAGCACAACGGATGGGTCCACGATTCTTAAAGTGGGCCATGAATCCAGAAAGGACAACAGTAGGCCTTTTGATCGAGTCCTTAACTGGGCACTGTCTCGCCTACGTCTCCGTGCATCGCGATCTGCTGTATTTGTGGCACTTTAGATAGATGGTGACCCTCGATCTAATGGTTAACCGGTCACGTTCGGCGTATTGTCGTCCTGTCCGGATTCGTGGCGCGCTTCAGGAGTCGTTGATCCATGCTTCCTACGCACCTGACGAATCGTTAATTGTGACATTTATTCACAGACAAGGAATATTCGGTCCCGTCCACGTCGCAAGTTTAATGTCGCGATTTCACATATTTAACTTGATTATGTGGCTTCTTAGTTACGAAACCGGTTAGATTATTTACAAGAGCAGCCGAGCAGTTGCTATTCAAGATGTGTACTTATGGCTGAGGTTGTCCCTCATGCTTGGTAGATTAATGTTTGTTTTTAATAATTTTTTTCTTAATTAACGAAATAGTTATTATAATTTTCCTTTCCAGGCACTAGTAAATTGTCAAGAGACATTAATCATCGCGAAATAAATGTAAAAGCAGCCAAATCTCACTGATTCAGTGACTAAGCTACAAATTATTCATGAAGAAATACTTTCGAATGTGTCTATAATTGCAACTTACTCTAGTCAAACCAAGAATATATAAATACATATTTCATTCATGAGAAGCATATATTTCTGTCGTTGTCTGTTACTATGATAGCCACTTTCCTTCCCAAGTAAAAATTTTGTGTGGATTGGAATGATTTGCATTCTTACATTTCTCTCGACTTCCTAGTACGCAAACATTTTTGTAAATATTATTACTTTTGCCTAAAAACGGAATGTGTTGAAGATTATTGCTGTTTATGGCTCATATGTAGTAACAATAGTAGGAATGGCTTCTTGTAAATGGTTTCTTCCGTGTTAAAAATAGTTTTATTGCTTTCGATGTTTTATTATGACGTCTGTGTGATTTTCCTTTCAGCTGCAGCTGTTGTGGCTTATTTGCTACGTTAAATAATATGGGTATTACATTCCATACAACTTTCCTACGTTACACACTAACTGATTTGTCTGGAAGTGTAGTGAAGGAGCTTCACGTTGTTGAGCAGATACACGACGTTTCTCTGCAAAGGGTCAGGTTTTCTGCTGTTTACTAGCCTTTCTTGTTCTTAAAAGGAAACGACATTCTTCAGTAAATATCTATAGTACACAAGTAAATCATAAGTAAACTGTCCGTTTCACATCTCGCAGTGTCCTTAGCAAACTAAACAAAGACAAGTGTTGTGTTATTTTTTAGTTTGTGTCGATTTTTGTTGCACTACACACGCTCCCTCGTGTAAAAACTCTGTTACAAATCAGTATAAACTATACTATTCGCATTCACCCGATATCGTATTCTGAAGTGTAGCTTACTGTCCTCTTGGAGCGCTGCTGTCGCAGTGCTTAATAAAAATCAGCGGTAGTTTCGACGCTGTGTGTGTTAGACTGTGGTACTGGTATGTACAATAGACTTTCAACTGGAGCTCCAATTGGTCGGATGCTTTAGCAGTGAGCGGTTGTGTTGTTAAGTCCGTCGGTCAATCTGATTTAAGCAACGCGCTGGCACTGAAATCTTTGTTTTATTAACCAAAACAAGTCTGGCGCCCAACGTAAAGGCTGCAAGGAAGGGAACACCCTACCATAGAAAGTTGTTTTTGACAAGATAGCCTGCGTGCACACTGGCATCTTGTTTGGTCACAGGGCGTTTAATTGTACCGTAACACAGATAAGATGGGCAACACAATGGTAAACAAGTAATTAGTATTTATTAAAATAATTTGCAGTGAAATACTCAACTTTGAGTGATGGACGATGTGCGGCTCTGTAGTTGACGCCTTAAATACTTGTGAAGGCAATACCCTACTTTGCTAACACTTACTGTTCTAGGATGTGGCAAGTAAGTATCAAAAACAACGCTGACAAAATCACATGCTCTTGTAGAATAAAAGTTAAGTTTCGGTGCAAAGACCTCAAATCTTACCCACACAATGTAAAGAACAACAGCAAAAGTTGGCTTGGCAAACTGAGATGACAACTCTGCCTTTACACTGGATGCAATGTACATCAGTGTAGGTCTCCTTCTGCAAAGCCTTTATCCCATTATTCAAATGACTATTTCTCTGCTTGAGGTGACAGATTGGCAGCTGACGAAGCTTGATTTTCCTCCTGTTTTGCATGTTTACTTCACACGCAGTGTGCAAGTACCTCTTGATATGAACAGTAGCGTCGTGAAGCGATGCATATGAATTCAGGGAACACTGGAAAACAAACATGTGTAAAATTAGTGTTACATGTCAAAGCTTTTGATGTGTGCAAATTATTATTACTCCCTGAAACAGCAGTTCAAAAACAAAGAAAGCTCTTCCAACATATCAGTTAGCACAGAGCAGAATAATCATATACGCACAACAAAAGAACTGATATGCTAAAAATTTTTAGTTAATAATTTGTTACCTACTCACAACATTTACTCACTGGTTTAACTCAAAAACAAACATTTACGTAAAATAAAAGGAAGACGAGTCTAAAATCATATCTGTCAAATAAGTAGGTATCATATACTGAAACAGTGTTGTATGAAAAATGTAGTGCAACTTAACTTTGTGCACGCGTTAGAGAATCAATAAAAAATGCAATGCTCTGATGTGATCACATGACATTGAAGTTCGACGAAACTGAGCGTCGTGAAAAAGAGTCAAAAGATATAGTGCCGTATGTCACTGGTGTGCAATATTTCGTCGCAGTGCCTTGATCCACAAGCTTGTCCTTGTAATGCCCTTTGTGAATCTATAAAATGTAAACATAGAAATCGGTGACTGAAAAACACTGAAACTAATATCCACATTTAAACTAAAAGTGTTATTGAGACGCCCTGCTAAAGGACAGGACGGGTAATTTAAGTTGTGGAAAGGGGCCAAAATAAGCGGCTGTCAGTTACACTCGAAGATACAACCTTTCATTTGATCAAACATTACAAGAGCCAAGAAAAAAAACAACACAGCTTTAGTTTTGGAACTTAGCGGCTGAGTGCGCCGTACAATCTGATGCCTTAAGGGCAATACCACTTTAATTTAAAAACGGCTGAAAGCCAATAACTTAATGCTCAATCAAAATCAGCACTTTAAAAGGTAAAGCCTTATCTTAAAACAGTTTCTTAATTAGGCTGAAGGCCCATAGAATCTGACACTTTAAGAGCAAACAACTTAAATTCAAAATCGGCAGAAGACCCAACACTTAAGGCTCAATAACATTAATTTTAAAAATGCCACATGCTTTACGTAAAACAGTTCTTAAATTAGGCTGAAGGCCCAAACCATCTGATAGCTTAAGAGCAAAACAACTTAAATTCAAAATCGGCTGAGGGCCCAACACTTAAGAAGCAATAACATTAATTTTAAAAATGCCAAAGGCTTTACGTAAAACAGTTCTTAAATTTGGCTGAAGGCCCAAACCATCTGACGCCTTAAGGGCAAAACAACCTTAATCTAAAAATCGGCTAGAAGCCATACAAGTACAAACAACAAGAACAAACAAGAAAAGGCAGTACACCCAAGGGCGCTCAGAAGTTCCGAGGGTCGTCCTGGGATTCAAACACTAACGCTCGCTTAGGTGAGACAATCAGTCGGCCCAACCATTGTCGATCCGACGACAACCCAACCGACAGACAGTCAACTGACCCACCGACAAGATAACCTCCGCTTCACCTGACCAACACACAACAGGGAGTTCAACGGAACAATGCAGAAGGTATTGGCGCCCACATCCAATTATACGTTGAGCTGTCAAACTACACACCATGCTGGACAGCGACAACAGAGGAAAATCCACTGCCCGAAAATACGGGAACGACCAGGGCAGGTAACCGGAACGTTAACGGCCACAATGCTGAAGATTCCGCTGGTGCACATCAATTCAGATAACCAAGTACAGTTAAACTCCACGGAGGGGGGGGGGGCTAAAATTAGTCAACTTGAAAACACACATTGTTGCTCGCGGGAATATCCCAACAGCTGACAACGTACTCCAACATTGTTGCTCGCGGGAATATCCCAACAGCTGACAACGTACTCCAAACGATACAATGTGAACAGTCGTGACTTGCTGGTAGATTAAGTCAGAATTCAACTTTCATGTCCAGGATAGGTGAGCGTGAACGTCGTATCAATGGGAACAGCGCCACACACTCCAACACCGCATAGAGACTGCCAGCGGGCCCGGCCAAATTACGCGCTGCGGAGATATCCTCAGTGCTCCACGCCAACCGACCAACTCCCCAGGCCCGGAAACGGTCAAAGGACCAAGTATGCGTCGGCCGATGAGACGACCAATTGAACGACCAACCAACGGTCGTCCCGCTCCAATCTCCTTCCGTCGGACAGTTCATGTGTGTCGCCAGCGGTCTGCGAGCACTGGCTATCGGCGCCTCACCGGCGCCCCGTCCCTCGACTGCACTGCTGGTCTGTCCCGAACTGACTCCCAGGCACACGACGACCCGGAAATACTATCGGTCGCTCCAGAGATGGTACGACAGTGCACTTATCGATACGCGCTGCTGCTGCCGCTCACGGGCAAGTAAGACAGGAAGTTAGTGACGCCAGTAAATGTAATAAGAAAACAAGGCGGCAGTACCGTAAGAGAAGATGACAAACAATAAACTGGATAAACGCGAACGCTGCATGGCTCAATTATTTTATACTGAATAGCCAAAGAAACTGGTACATCCGCCTCCTATTGTGTAGGGCCCCCACAAGCACGCGGAAGTGCCGCAACATGACGTGGCATGTACCCGATTAATGTCTGAAGTAGTGCTGGAGGGAACTGTCACCATGAATCCTGCCGGGCTGTCCATAAATCCGTAAGAGTACGAGGGGTTGGGGAACTCTTCTGAACAGCAAATTGCAAGGCATCCCTGATGTGCTCAATAATGTCCATATCTTGGGATTTGGTGGCCAGCGGAAGTGTTTAAACTCGGAAGAGTGTTCCTAAACGTGTGGGGTGTCGCGTTGTCCTGCTGGAATTGCCCAAGTCCGTCGGAATGCGCAATGGACATTAATGCATGCAGGTTATCAGACAGGACGCTTATGTACGTGTCACGTGTCCGAGTCGTATCTAGACGTATCAGGGATCCCGTATCATTCCAACTGCATACGCTCCACACCGTTACAGAGTCTCCACCAGCTTGAACAGGCCCTGCTGACATGCAGAGTCCATGAATTCATGAGGTTGTCTCCATACCCGTACACGTCCATCCGCTCGATGCAATTTGAAACGAGACTCGTCCGACCAGGCAACAGTTTCCGGCCATCAACAGTACAATGTCAGTGCCGACGAGTCCAGGCGAGGCGTAAAGCTTTGTGTCGTGCGGTCATCAAGGGAACACAAGTGGGCCTTCGGCTCCGAAAACCCATGTCGATGATGTTTCGTTGAATGATTCGCACTCTGACACTTGTTGATGGCCTAGCATTGAAATCTGCAGCAATTTGCGGAAGGGTTGCGCTTCTGTCGCGTTGAACGATTCTCTGCATTCGTCGTTTGTCCCGTTTTTGCTGGATCTTTTTCCGTCCGCAGCGATGTAGGAGAATTGATATTTTATCGGATTCTTGATATTCACGGCACACTCGTGAAATTGTCGTACGGGAAAAACGCCACATCATCGCTACCTCGGAGGTGTCGTGGTCGATGGCTCGTGCGCCGACCCTAACACCACGTTCAAACTCACTTAACTCTTGATAACCTGCCCTTGTAGCAGCAATAACCGATCTAACAACTGTGCCGGACACTTGTCCTATATAGGTATTGCCAACCGCAGCGCCGTATTCCGTCTGTTCACATATCTCTGTATTTGAATATGCATGCGTGTACCAGTTTCTTTGGCGCTTCAGTGTTTTTAAAGCATTTGTCAGTAGAAAAAAACAGCAGATTTTCTGCTTCTGTTTGTGCATCCATGAGTAGAACGAGTAAACAGTTTAATAGAAATTAACCTCTGTCTTTGGTTGAGTGATACTTACAATGTTTTGGCCTCAAATACGGTGGAGTCGCTAGGGTAGCTTTTACGCCTTTAGGGCATCTCCATAGGTACTAATCTCCAAGCTTTCAAGGTATTGTGGCCTCAACATGTATAGTTCGTGCTTGTGACGGTCCTCTATGTGATGATTGACCAGAGCTGTGTGCCAACTGATCGGCTGGAGAGTGCCTGGCAGGTGGTGGTGGTCTCCGTAGGTATCGCTATGTACCGTGTTACACGGCGTACACTGCAATCTTGTCAGCAGAACGTGTCACCCCAAACGAACTTCGTCAGAGAATGCTAGCCATTTATGATGATTATTTGCATCGCGGGCCCAATACGTTTAAAGATGCTGAGGCGGGAACGTCTAATTTGCGGGAAAAGAAAGATCAGCCATTGAACTGAACGTCTATAATGTCGACAGACTGGTTCAGGATCCGAATATCGCTGGAGAGGAATTGCAGGCATAAGCGGAGTTTCACAAGAACTTGTAGAGCACATTGTCGCTTAGCTTCGTTACCGGAAGATCTGTGCACGATGCGTAACCCAGATGCTGCCGTATGAAACGAAATAGACTTGAAATTTTCCAGGAACTGACGACACGTTAAGAGAAGCAATTCGACGCCATTCAAGAGATGAAACCTTAGCACAGCAGTGCGAACCAGAGGCGAATCATTAGTCCATAGAATATAGACACGAAGCCTCGCCGCAAAAAAAAAAGAAATTCAAGACTCACTCTTCAGCAGAAAAGGTCATGGCCTCGTTGTTGTGGGCCGCAGATTGTGGTGTCCATGTTGATTTCCTTTAACGTGGAAACACGGACAGTTCAGAGCGTTGCATCACAACGGCGCGAACTTTGATACGGCGTCTATCAAGAGTCTGAAAGGAAAAGGGCAATGTTTCCGTGCAATGGCACACCACGTGCTTCACATGCCACTACAGCAGAACAGAAATAGAAGCTCCCTACAGTATGCCACCCTGCCTTAAGTCTAGATTTAGCCCTATGTGACGTACACCTGTTCCCGACAGTGAAAGAAGTTCGGGGACACTAGAAAACATATTAAAAAATGGCTCTGAGCACTATGGCAATTAACATCGGAGGTCATCAGTCGCCTAGAACTTAGAACTACTTAAGCCTAACTAACCTAAGGACATCACACACATCCGTGCCCGAGGCAGGATTCGAACCTGCGACCGTAGCAGTCGCGCGGTTCCGGACTGAAGCACCTAGAACCGCTCGGCTACCGCGGCCGGCAAAACATTTCAGCGTTGTGAGAAGTATATCCACTTTAATCGTGATAATGCGGAAAAGAAAATGTCGTAAGAAAAGAGCACACTCTAAGGATTATTTCTGCGTTTGATTTATTAACACATTTCCATCGAAACCCAAGTTAACGAAAATGTAGCTATTACCTTTCATTAAACTCTCGTACACGTGTAATAACTTTAACTGTCCATCATCGTCATTATTAACAATAAAACTTCATAAGCAACGACTGAAGTTTTCAGCTCAGAATGAATCACTTCGCCTTGCATTACTCGACAAAGAAAATTGTAGTTCCGCCCTGTCTCGATAACATGACTGGATCCTGCCACGCTCGAATTCAATGTAGCATCCGTTGTTATCTTGAACGGTATCCAGGACAATGAACACGTTGAATGTCCCCGCAGACAGGCGGGACATCTTTTTTAAGAAAATAACTTTTTTAACGATGAGAAGAAGAAAAATTAACGAAAAAGATGTCCGCCCCCGGTAGCTGAGTGGTTTGCCGGCACGGTAGCTCAGCGTGTTCGGTCAGAGGGTTAACTGCCCTCTGTAATAAAAAAAACTGAGTTAATCTATCATCAACGAACTTATAAGGATGTCTTACGACGTCCACCCCGAGCAGACGCAAGGAACAAATTGAGATCATTAAAAAAAAAAAGAGTGGTAATCTTCGAGCGTTCTAAACTGTAACCCTAAGATTGTAATCCTAAGGGCTCGGGTTCGATTCCAGACTGGATAGGAGATTTTTTCCGCTCAGGGACTGGGTGTTTTGTTGTCCTAATCATCATTATTTCATCCCCATCGACGCGCAAGTCGCCGAAGTGGCGTCAAATCGAAAGACATGCACCAGGCGAGCCGGCTACCCGACAGGAGGCCCTCGTCACAAGACATTATTATTATTATTATAATAACGAAAAAGACGAAGGAACATGCTCGCGCAATGTTGAAGTTGAGGAAGCCGATGGTGAACGAATTACGAACGGTGACAGGGGTGACTGCTGGGAGAGGTGGGGGGGGGGGGCACTGTATCGAGAAGGAGCGGAATTTGCGTATCTAACCTAAAGAAGGAGAAAACACAACTTGCTCAAAATAAACGCTCCTTACCGTCAAATAAATGCTATCGAAGTAACAGTGTGCGAGGAATACTGCAGAACAAAAGTACCACGAGGAATGCTGTAGAAAAAAAGTACCATGAGCAATATTGCCAAATAAAAGTGCCTTCACTTTGTGATTATTTTTAGATGTTTCGTGCGTGACAGCTATCCCTTGTCGGATTGCAGGTGCGTGCTTGCATTGTGTCTATCGCTGTCTCCCCCTGTCCCTCTCCCTCCCTCCCTCTCTCTCTCTCTCTCTCTCTCTCTTTCTCTCTCTCTCTCTCTCTCTGTATTAAGACGACGGTGGAGTCATCCTAGGACACTTCACTTTGCATTGTCGTGTAGAACATACTGTGTGTTATTTACCTTCAGCGTGTTCAGGGTTACAAGGAACTAGAATAAATTCAGTAAAATTACGTATTTGACACAAAATGAAATCTTACGCCTTGGCGTTTTGTATGTTGAGATTCCGTATTTCTCGCTGCTATTGCTTACCTGGGATTCTACAAATTTCTGGTCGAATTATTTGTTTTGATTTATCCAGTGTGTTTGACTAAGTCCTGTACTCGCGAATTATAAGGCACCGCGAAAGGTGGCATAGTGGTAAGACGCTGAACTCCTATTCGAAGTACAACAGTTCAAATCCCCGCCTGGCCACCAAGATTTAGGTTTTCCGTGATTTCCGTAAATCGTTTAAAGGTGGCTACACAACTGCATGCTTGACAAGCATGCATGGGCAAGGGTGCTTGCGCTAGCATGTACAAATTCCTCTCGCCTTCACACAGCTGTATCATGCTTGTAGAACAATCTGTTTGATGACCAGAAAATTTCGACCTCAGACGGCGATGCGCTTGTTTTGGCAGCCTTTTTCCTTCTGTAATGAAAAAAAAAAAAGAAACGTCTTGTGTGGAATAAAAAGGTGGTTAAAGAAACGAAAACACTGTTGCCGTTTTTATTCCTTTTGTATTCTTTGACTTGTTCTGCATCACAATGCAATCCTTATACAGAATGTAATTTAACAAGATCGAATAAAAATGACATCAAATCACTGACGAATACTTGCACAAGCCCTCCCGCTCTTTGTAACGCGCTCAAGCATACACGCGTTTGTACACTTGTACAAGCGTCGATTCAAATGCGAACAAGCATCTAGTTCTTTGTACAGTTTTGATGTTTTCGCAAATTTTCCCTGCATACGCTCAAGTATGTTGTGCAAGCACGCTTGTACATGCGTAGTTGTCAAGCAAGCAGTTACGTGTGCGGCCAATTCCTTTGAAAGGGTGAACGCGACTTCTTCACCGTCCTTCCCCAATTCGAACTTTTGCTTCGTTTCTGTTGACGAAGTCGTCGACGGCTGGAAATGGATCTCGTTTGCAAATCATTGTTATGTATCCAGAATGAGATTTTCACTCTGCAGCGGAGTATGCGCCGGTATGAAACTTCCTGGCAGATTAAAACTGTGTGCCCGACCGAGACTCGAACTCGGGACCTTTGCCTTTCGCGGGCAAGTGCTCTACCATCTGAGCTACCGAAGCACGACTCACGCCCGGTACTCACAGCTTTACTTCTGCCAGTATCTCGTCTCCTACCTTCCAAACTTTACAGAAGCTCTCCTGCGAACCTTGCAGAACTAGCACTCCTGAAAGAATGGATACTGCGGAGACATGGCTTAGCCACAGCCTGGGGGATGTTTCCAGAATGAGATTTTCACTCTGCAGAGGAGTGTGCGCTGATATGAAACTTCCTGGCAGATTAAAACTGTGTGCCCGACCGAGACTCGAACTCGGGACCTTGGCCTTTCGCGGGCAAGTGCTCTACCAACTGAGCTACCCAAGCACGACTCACGCCCCGTCCTCACAGCTTTACTTCTGCCAGTACCTCGTCTCCTACCTTCCGAACTCCTTTCTTTCAAGAGTGCTAGTTCTGCAAGGTTCGCAGGAGAGCTTCTGTAAAGTTTGGAAGGTAGGAGAAGAGATACTGGCAGAAGTAAAGCTGTGAGTACCGGGCGTGAGTCGTGCTTCGGTAGCTCAGATGGTAGAGCACTTGCCCGCGAAAGGCAAAGGTCCCGAGTTCGAGTCTCGGTCGGGCGCACAGTTTTAATCTGCCAGGAAGTTTCATTGTTATGTAATTTATTGTTTTCGCTGAGATTAAGTTCTCGCTCATAACTTTCATTTTCTTTCCAGTAGCCTTCCAGTCTCTTCAGAATTAGAAATCCTCTTTTTATTTTATATTTCTCTCTCACTTGACCGTGAGGCCGTAAGTGAAAAAAATACGTTAGATCCCTCATTTTGGGATTTCGAGACTGCTTTCGCAAAACACTCTTGTGGCGAACGTACAGTAATATACGTTTCACTACTTCATAATTATTAAACGCGTATGTCTGTAATGTAAGATACGAGTTCCACAGTGCTGCTAATTCAACACGGCTGTCAGATTTTTGTGTCGCATGTACAAAAATTAAGCTGTTTCTCTTCGTATCGATATCGTGTGCAAATTTGCTTGTTAAATACACTAATTTTAGCAGCTGGTTCTGTTATGTTAACTGTTTTCATACTCCTTTTGTTAATGAATAAATTTTCGAAGAACAAAGATTGTTGTTGGTTATATTTAACGGTGATTGTTGCTCGTTATTGAAACTGTGAGATGGCATTTGGAGAATGGACATAATAACTGTTCATTGCTCTGTCTTTGAAGTTCTATCACACATCAGTCTATCGAACGAACGACTGAACGGAAATGTGCTCTCGATCTCCAGTGAAAACGGAAAGTCGTGTGCTACTTCAGTCGGTGTAATCATAAGTTAACAGATGGCCGCCAAAACCAACAACTGTTGACGCAACCTACAATCGTTAGGGCGCTAATTTGAGACATGATGATCTCAACTACGAAGACTATCGTCATCCGTTGTTCGAAATAATATCTGAAAGTCTGTTAAGTTCGTATTGCCAAATCTTCATCCATGCCACTGTCAGAAAATAACAATATAAGGAACATTTCAGACAGTAGTAACATCAGCGAAAAATTTTAGTAATATATAAATGCTCTCTGATTCAAAAACTTCGGCTTTGCACGGTAAGGATTGTTTTTATTTGTAGGTACCAATAATTACTGTCAAATAAATTTTCTTGTTCATTAAAATTTTGCAGACCAAAGTGAATTTAGTGAAGATCAAAAGTTCTCAAATACCTAAGAGAAGAAGTTTACTAAGAGTAGATTTAGGAACAAAAATTTTTTTATTTTTAATCTTGATAAAATTTCGATTTATCTTGTCAATAATACTTGACATTAGCAGCTGCTAACTCACACGTCAGGCTTTGACGCCAGAGCTGTTCCTTACGTAAAATCTCAACCTCACGAACGTACAAAGTCGCGCTAATTGAACTTCAATCCACGTAATGGCATGCTACCTCGAGCGTGCTACGATCGAGATGTAACCATTGTACACAACCGCAATAAGCACCCCGATTGAGTAGAATATGGTAACAAAAGGTCAGAATATCAGAACGTTCATTTCCTTTCTGAATCTACAACTTGTGCCATAATGTAGATTTCGAAACAATTAACAGTGCTTCGTCGCGTGTACACCAGGTATGAATTAACATTATGACGTAATCCACATTTCTCGGGACTACGATTCCATAATTTGATTCTTTTACAGTCGACGATTTAGTGAGACGCATTTGTTCTTGGGATTTATAGACCATGACTCTCCAAACTATTAGAGAATGGCTCAAATGGCTCTGAGCACTATGGGACTTAACATCTATGGTCATCAGTCCCCTAGAACTTAGAACTACTTAAACTTAACTAACCTAAGGACATCACTCACATCCATGCCCGAGGCAGGATTCGAACCTGCAACCGTAGCAGTCACGCGGTTCCAGACTGAAGCGCCTAGAACCGCACGGCCACAGCGGCCGGCTATTAGAGAAGAACAACGTCTCGTTTCCCGCTGTATTCAGACTTCGAAAATGAATTTTGAGTTATAGAAATGAAAATGAAGTAAATTATTCGGAAAGAACAGTAATAAAGCAAAACAGCTATTTCTGAACTGGTAGTTTGTTATGGTAGTTGTAACGTGGCCGAAGTTTTTACTTATACACAATGGTGCTCACGGTTATGATATTCCGATGGTAAGAAATTAATGCCATTTGTTTGTGTGAAAAAGTTGTGTGCCAGTCTTATTATGCCTTTTACCCGTGATGATAGAGGAACGTTTACGCTGTGAAAGAGCACTAATAGTCGTGTTTCCCAGATATTTAGTTCGTTGAAATGTTGCGACGACTACTTCCCGTCATAACACCTTTTCGTACAAGCCCCAACGAATTTGTCGTCGACGGTACGATAAACCGTAATCTTCCTTCTTTTCGTCAAACAAACCTCATTATTGTCACTGCATAGAATTCCAGATCATTTCGCAAGTAGCAGAACATGACAATCCGTGTTGTATGAAAAATAAACAGCTAAAGACTTCCTTCATTAAGGATTCTGCTCAACTGGGGCACCCTGCCCTACGTACACTTTGGCATAGAAGATATATATAAGAACTCCGTACGATTTTGCATGTGAAGTGTGGATGCCGCTACTGTTGAAATAGGCCTAGAATTTTCAAATAATTTTCGAGATTATAGAGATGATTGTCTTATGCTGTCATCCCGGAAGACAGAATTGCCCGTCACACCGAATTTTTCAATATCTTCTGTGTATAGAAATGAAATGAATTGCCATTCGCGACCTTTGGACCTTTGCCTGAAACGCGCAACAGATTTGTGGAACACATTCATGAAATATCGAGTGTACTGGTCTAACGTTGTACAAAGAAGGACGAGTACTTTTCTTTTTTTAGAGGAATCGTTTTAAATTTCTGCTCGTTGCCCTACCTACATTTGCTGCTGTTTGCAAGCCATTCTCGGCGAAGTTGGTTGTCCTGTACCGAAGATTTTTTCCCCCTGTTGTCTGTTTAGATATGAGCGAATGCTTCGTCCAGCTTTATGCGTCAACAATAAGTCTCAACAAACAAAAAAGTACAGTGTATATCAGTACTGACTATCTATACGAACAACCATGGAGGTAATACAGACTTTCTCATTTGCAAATGTAAATGCTGTTTTACCATAACCGACATGATAGTAGTTGCTTATTGAAAAATTTGCAACATATAATTCCATGTCCGGTATCGGACGCTTAGCGACGCACTGGATTGCTGATTAGATTTATAGTGTGATCACTTGTTACTCAATAAATTATCGTACAGCAGTTTCAAACTGAAAGCATGTATCTTTTCATGACATTAACGTACATCAAATTTTGGTTCTACACAAAGTCATGAAAATGTTAATTTTTCTGAAAGACTAGATACCTGTAAAAATTGTTTTTGTAGGATGTGTCGTCTTTAAGAGCTTAAATGTTCAGTTGGAAGCATTTTACGGAAGCTCGATTTTAGCCCTGTGAAGAAAGAGCGCAGGTTCAATCGGTTCTTATATGGAGCTGATAAGCAACAGTTTCTCTTTCTGGTATCCTAGTAAAGGTATTATAATACTGCTTTCAACGGTTACAAAGTTCGCCCCATATTATCTTCGAGCTTTTTTCCATAACTGTCTTAGTTTGCGGATTCCTCAGTGCGAATTTTTTGAGGTTGCGGAGAGATTTTTCAGAGAATTTTGATGTAAGGGCCAATGGTCTCGGCGGGATCTTTACAGAGTAAGTGCATTTCGTTTGATTTCTTACCCCTATTTTCTTCGAATCTATATTGCACTGCAAATATCTGCACAACAACGCAGAAGTTGGTGGTATGCTTTATTGGTATTGTCTGGAACCAAAGCTATTCGACTCAGCAGCAAGCTGACAATAATACTGCCCAATTCCTTCTTCGCCTTCAAAGTCGCATTCAGTGCTGTTCCGTACTGTCTCATGTTTCTCTCTCTCTTTCTTCTTCTTCTTCTTTTTTTCCGCCGTATTAGCCGTATGTTGACTGTGGTACACACCGGAGTGGATAGGTATATTGACGAGGGGTTGGCCGATATGCACCTCGCGTGTGGGTTCACTGAATGCTGTGGGAGAGCAGCACAGCGACTCTATGCTGAACTGTTCCCGCAGCAACGACAACCACATCGCAATACTTTCGAATCTGAGTGTTGTTGCATTGCACTGTGTTTTGTATTCTATCTTTTGGTGATGGAATATTACAGATCTTTTCACCGTTGTGAAGGTATTTTCACAGAAACCAAGGTACTACACAGAGTAAGTCATAAATACCTTGTTACTCAGTAACGAGTCATGGGGACCACGGGTCCCTGAGATCAAAATACTCAGAAAATATCCCTCCAAAATTTTGTAGAGTTGAGTTCACACTGCACAGCATGTCGCTGTTTTTCTGCGCTGTTCCCAATGTGCCCGGCAGCATGAAAGAATACATATGTGCCTATTCAGATGTAATTCCGTCGATATGATTCACTTTGGTGACTTTGTTGTCACTGTCACCGTTATCAATGCAAATATTTGCACACGAGGTTGTTTGGAATTCATTAGAGGCGTTCGACGCCTTCAGCAGGAATCGGCACTAGGACGAACGACGCTAATTACTGTTACGTGAAAGGTCTTGCAGTCTTGTTATCTCAGCCTTTGTCTGGTTGGGCGTGTTTTTAGGTCCACATAAAACATTAAGTTGGAAAACAGCATTGAATTGCTTCACCACTGAAAGAAGTTATAGGGAGTCATTTCTCATCCACAAGTCAGATCTTCGGATGAAATCCTGACATATTGTCCAACATCTTTACATCTACATCTACACTCCGCAAGCCACTTTACGGAGAGTGGCGGAGATGTCTTTTTTTCCCTTTTTCACCTTTCCTGTTCCAGTTGCGAATGATTCGCGCGAAGAGCGATTGCTGGTAAGCCTCCGTGTGGGCTCGATTATTTCTGATTTTATTTTCATCGTCTTTTCGCAAGATATATGCAGAGGGAAGTAATATTTTGGTTGCCTCTTCTAGAAACGTACGCTCTCGGAACTTTAGAGGTAGACCATACTGTGATGCGCAATGCGTCCTTTGCAACGTTTGCCTCTGGAGTTGGCTGATTGTCTCCGTGACGCTGTCTCGCTTACTAAATGAAGCAGTAACGAAAAGTGCTGCTCTTCTTTGGAGCTTCTGCATTTCCAACTTAATGTTCCTCCCTCAAAAGGTACGATGATTCCAAATCATCGTAATGGTGTAACTGATGTACTGCCCATTGCTCCCCTTCGTTTGTTGTAACCTTACCTGTTGTTAGTTTGTTACATGTTCCATAGATCATTTGAACGATTCTTTTATCAAAATGATTTGGCTCTGTAACATGATTGATATTAACATTGATGGACATATGATTTCTTTAGTCGCACTCTTGCAAATACGTTTAAGAACTAGTTTTTTTACAGGCTATCAGTTTTAATAAAAATCCCTCCATAGAAAAGAAGGAGTTGTGTAGACGATATAATTTTAGGTTGGATTTAAAACTTGATTTTCTACCTTTCAGACATTTTATGTTATTCGGTTAATGAGCAAATATTGTTATCGCTGCATATTTAACTCTTCTGTGAGTCACTGACAGTTTTAATAATAGGTCATACAACAGAACTCTTTCTACAGTAAGCGCATTTTCTTGGATCAGTTTTATGCCAATTTGTCTTCTGGGCGCAACTAGTCATCAATCTGCAAGATGGTTGAAATATTACTGTACTTTACTGATCATGGTCTTCTTCCCAGGCGCAAACATTCAAAGCCAGGAGTTCTCCTATCTGCATCGTATGTATCCGGAAAAATCATACGAATAAAAAGAAGAGGAATTAGGGGGCATACGGAGACATATGAATAATTACATTTCACTCGTTCCAACCTCGAATGGAATGGAACAACGAGTGACCTATGTTGGTGCAAAATATCCTCTGCCGTGCCGTGTACAGTGACTGGAAAAATACATACGTAAATGGAGATGGGATAATTTCACATGAGAGATGTAAACAAAGCGTAAAGTGACTGATCAATAATGAGCAGACAAAACAGAGACCTGCAGCTTCTGGTGAAAGTCGATCCACAGTGTAATTTGCCTCTTTTCACACATGCTGAGTCGCATATGGGCCGGAAGGAAATCGGAGTTTCATCTTGGAACCAAATTACTTGATTCCTAATGCGCAATACATGCAGCCACTGAACCGTACTGTGGCGTCGAGAGGAGGCTGTCTGTAGGCGCCGGCTGTGAAAGAGGAAGAGCACCCGCGAGTGAAAGCGCCAGCGATGTTTCTGGGGCAATCAGCCTTGACCGAGACTCTGCCCTTCACGTCCAAGGCCTCGCGCTCTGCAAGCCTTTCTCTGCTCCCTCCCTCTCAGTGACTTCCGCTGCAGGGCGTTCTCTTTGCTCTTGCGACTAACGCTCTAACGTAGCAGCATGCCATATAATAAGCGTTTTTAGCGGGTAGCCCTTACATATAATTAGCGTGAGAGCAGCAGTCTCTATATTTGAAAATACGTATTACTCGTATTTCCCCCCACTTTAATTGTCTGTCTGTTAGCGCGGAGAGAACTAACACGACAACTCAGGTGAAGCCTCGCAGTTTGAAAGGAGGGTGAAAATAAAGGGATACCTTTTTTGGATTAGGTGTCAACATTCAATAGTTTCCAAGAAAATGACAGTTAAGTTTCGAAGCCTCTTCATCAGTCCGCTCGTGCAGCGTAAGGCCAACTGAGTCGCTAGCGTAGTGGGCACGAGCGCACTTCCGAGATTTAGCGCCCAAAGTTCAAATCTAGTCTTATGGATGTCTTTTTTTGTTGTGGAAGTACGTGACATCAATATTTTTCTTACTATCGAGAAATACAATGAAATGGCTGGCAAAACTAAGAAGTATTTCAAATCTTATTATAAATAGAATTTGTCACAAATCTTATATAACCTTATGTTTTTAACAGTAATTGAAAATGAAAAATATATAAATTCTAGTGTTTCAATCGTGCGAAGTTTCAACCGCGTCAGACAGTGACGTATGGAGGATCCCACTTGTAAGTTTCTTTCCTGCCAGCACTGCTACACAAACCACTTAGGGCCACCATTAATGAAAACAGTCATCAGCTATCTGAAGCCATACATAAAAGTAAGAAGAGAGGAACGTTTCGTTGGAAAACGTGAACTGTAAAGATATTTGTTTACTTGAAGATAGTAACTGCTCTCGGAAGAACAGATACCATTGATGACCGTGCAGATTCTCTAGAATAAATGATAATTAATTGAAACCCTCAGCTGCCGACAGTTGTTGTTGATGATAATTAATTGAAACCCTTAGCTGCCGACAGGAATTGTTCATATACCTCGATGGGAACAGCCGAAAATGTATGCCCCGACCAGGACTCGAACCCGGGATCTCCTGCTTACAGGGCAGACACTCTGTCCATCTGAGCCACCGAGGACGCAGATGAATAGCACGACTGCAGGGACTTATCCCTTGCACGATTCTCGTGAGACCCACATTCCCAGCTGTCCACAATCTGCATACGTAATGTTCCCAATAGATATTCGCCCATCCACGCATTACTCGCACACACTAAGGTGACGATTCCCTTAAGAGTTCGGGCAACGTGTGCCCATTCGCACAGACGAAGGTCGATGGCCGGTTAGCCTTTAACTATATATGAAGATAGTAACTGCTCTCGAAAGCAAAGATACCATTGATGCCGTGCAGTTTTTCTAGAATAAATGATAATTAATTGGAACCGACACCTGTCGGCATCGGAGGGTTTCAATTAATCATCGTTTATTGTAGAGAAGCTGCACGGTCATCAATGGTATCTGTTCTTTTGAGAGCAGTTACTATCTTCATATATAGTTAAAGTCTACCGGGCCATCGACCTTCGTCTGTGCGAATGCGCACAGGTTAACCGAACTCTTACGGGAATCGTCTCCTTAGTGTGCGCGGGTAATGAGTGGATGGGCAAAAATCTATTAGGTACATTACGTATTTAGATTGTGGACAGCTGGGAATGTGGGTATCACGGGAAGCGTGCAAGGGATAAGTCCCTGCAGTCGTGCTATTCATCTGTGTCCTCGGTGGCTCAGATGGATTCCCGGCACGGTTGCTCAGCGTGTTCGGTCAGAAGGCTGCGTGTTCTCTGTAATAAAAAAAATCGAAGATCAACTTGAACGGATGTCTTGTGACGTCCGCCCAGACCAAACGCAACGAACTATAACGAAAAAAAAAAAGTCCTGGTCGGGGCACACATTTTCGGCTGTCCCCGTCGAGGTATATCAACAACACCTGTCGGCAGCTGAGGGTTTCAATTAATTATCATTTATTTGGTTACTTACTTACAGTTATCCGATGTAGTTTATTTCGTCATACTTCGAAATTCCACTGAAGAAAAAATTATGACGAATTTGAGTTTCTGTCACGTCTCGTGAATATCAGCATGGCTAGTTTCTCGAAGGAGACAGCAGAGTATTACTTATATCGGTATCCTACTATGCTGCTGACCCTCGTTGATGGATGGGTGGACCGTTGAAACATACTCCCCTTCCTGATCTCAGTGATAGCTATGAGAGTTTAAAATGGCCCTCGCCATTTGCTCCCTCCATCTTTGTCGCAACCAACTTTCCACTCCGTATCCAATAATGCGTTGTCACCGTTGACGTTGCAGGTAATGGGAGACACGGTGCTAGAATTATCACAGGTCGGTTTAGCCGGTACAAAAGTGTGAACGGAGATACGCAGGGACCTTTGAAGAAATGTAGTTCTTCCAAAAGCCCGGTGGATAAATTTAGAGAAGTAAATTGTACATCCATTCTACTGACCGCATCGTACATAACCAGAAGGATGTGGGGATGAAGTAAGAAAACTTTGGCCCATACGGAGAGGAATACGGAGAACTACTTTTCGCTTGTCCTGCAAGCTAATGAAATTGAACAGAACGTAACTACACTCCTGGAAATTGAAATAAGAACACCGTGAATTCATTGTCCCAGGAAGGGGAAACTTTATTGACACATTCCTGGGGTCAGATACATCACATGATCACACTGACAGAACCACAGGCACATAGACACAGGCAACAGAGCATGCACAATGTCGGCACTAGTACAGTGTATATCCACCTTTCGCAGCAATGCAGGCTGCTATTCTCCCATGGAGACGATCGTAGAGATGCTGGATGTAGTCCTGTGGAACGGCTTGCCATGCCATTTCCACCTGGCGCCTCAGTTGGACCAGCGTTCGTGCTGGACGTGCAGACCGCGTGAGACGACGCTTCATCCAGTCCCAAACATGCTCAATGGGGGACAGATCCGGAGATCTTGCTGGCCAGGGTAGTTGACTTACACCTTCTAGAGCACGTTGGGTGGCACGGCATACATGCGGACGTGCATTGTCCTGTTGGAACAGCAAGTTCCCTTGCCGGTCTAGGAATGGTAGAACGATGGGTTCGATGACGGTTTGGATGTACCGTGCACTATTCAGTGTCCCCTCGACGATCACCAGTGGTGTACGGCCAGTGTAGGAGATCGCTCCCCACACCATGATGCCGGGTGTTGGCCCTGTGTGCCTCGGTCGTATGCAGTCCTGATTGTGGCGCTCACCTGCACGGCGCCAAACACGCATACGACCATCATTGGCACCAAGGCAGAAGCGACTCTCATCGCTGAAGACGACACGCCTCCATTCGTCCCTCCATTCACGCCTGTCGCGACACCACTGGAGGCGGGCTGCACGATGTTGGGGCGTGAGCGGAAGACGGCCTAACGGTGTGCGGGACCGTAGCCCAGCTTCATGGAGACGGTTGCGAATGGTCCTCGCCGATGCCCCAGGAGCAACAGTGTCCCTAATTTGCTGGGAAGTGGCGGTGCGGTCCCCTACGGCACTGCGTAGGATCCTACGGTCTTGGCGTGCATCCGTGCATCGCTGCGGTCCGGTCCCAGGTCGACGGGCACGTGCACCTTCCGCCGACCACGGGCGACAACATCGATGTACTGTGGAGACCTCACGCCCCACGTGTTGAGCAATTCGGCGGTACGTCCACCCGGCCTCCCGCATGCCCACTATACGCCCTCGCTCAAAGTCCGTCAACTGCACATACGGTTCACGTCCACGCTGTCGCGGCATGCTACCAGTGTTAAAGACTACGATGGAGCTCCGTATGCCACGGCAAACTGGCTGACACTGACGGCGGCGGTGCACAAATGCTGCGCAGCTAGCGCCATTCGACGGCCAACACCGCGGTTCCTGGTGTGTCCGCTGTGCCGTGCGTGTGATCATTGCTTGTACAGCCCTCTCGCAGTGTCCGGAGCAAGTATGGTGGGTCTGACACACCGGTGTCAATGTGTTCTTTTTTCCATTTCCAGGAGTGTAGTATTAGTGCAATGTATCCTCTACCATGCACTGCACAGTGGCTGGCGAAATATATGTGTAAATACAAATGGAAACACCAACAAAATTTATAGTGACTCTGATGAAGCATGAAGAAACCGAACGATTCGTAGTGAGTATTACTAACGTATTATCATTAATGAGCACTTCGAATGCACAGATTTACAGAAAAGTGCAGAAGAGCAATACCACCGAAAAATGTAACCATTATTATGAAACATTCCACACGGGTAATATGCTTCTCCTTCTTATTTAAAAAGATATATGTGCAAAATGAATGACGTAATGTGGCACTAACCGATTAGAGCTTTTTCAGTTGTATCGGTTCATTTAGTGACATGGTTATATCCAGGAAGCCTGTGGATAATGAAAAACATAACGTACAGTATAATGCAAACTAAAAGATAAGACCGTATAAAATGCTTCTGAGTATGAAACTATGTTGTTACAGGCGACAGAAATCTTATCTGTATTGCACCGTGAGGCGGCATATATACAGGAGAATTTTACTGATACAAACTCAACATCTCCATTAAACATCAGTCATTAGAAACGATCACAGCAGTAAAATATCTAGAGTAACTGCCGACAGTGATTGATGGTGGAACAAATGATTAAAGCCAGTTATTGGTAAGACTGCTCTTATTAATTGGAAGAATCTTAAGGAAAACTAACTTATCCACAAAGTTGTGTTTAAGTGTCGACAAAGATGATCAGCTGTAATTCCAAATAACTAGAATGAAGCCACAGTAATGAGACTCAAATAACCATCATTTATTTTTCTACTTCCAAGCGGTCATTTATTCCAGTAGAAACGAATTATACTCTACTGAAACAAGAAGCGTAAGTTGTAATTATAATCCCAAGAGTTTAAACGCTTGTCCCCATTGTACAAAATACACTAATTCGCCATTTTGTATAGTTCATTTTTTTTATCTCATCTAAAGGGCTGAAAACTGACTGTATTATTTTCTTTGACAATCCCCCCTTTTTAAATAATTTGTTGCTTCAGCTTTAAGTAACGTTAGTATTCTACATCTACGTTTGGATATATACTCCCAAGCCAATGTCCAGTGCAGGATTTACCAGAACGGGTAGGGAATTTGTGTCCTGTTCCATTCCAGTAGGAGCGGTGTATATGTATGCCTCGGTGCGATGTCTAATCTCTCTCGTCTTATTCCAGTGGTCCCTTTTCACGATGGAAGCAGCAGAATTGTAGCTCGGTCTTTCTCGAAAACAGGTTATCTAAATCCACCCAGCAGGATTCCTGGGTAACAACGTCCTGTTTCTTCCAAAGAATCCCATTTAAATTCTCTGAGCATTTCCGTTACACTTATGTATGTACTGTACTGACCTGCCTCCGCAAACGAGGTGGCTAACGCACGCTTGTGCATTGGCGCTCGTATTGGAGGTAAGCCGGTTCGAAGCCTGATGTTAGATGAAGTTTTGACTGCCAGTGTTTTGCCGGCAGGGAAGGGAGTGGTGGTGTCGAAAAATACCTGATAACCAGTCCTTCCGCCGATGTCGTGGGTTAAATTTCAAACATCTCCGTAGTGTATCATGATCAGCTGTAATTCCTCCGGGTGGAGACGTTAAGCTTGGCGGCACCGTTGGTGCTTTTCGGGAAGAGTTTCACCCTGCCCGTTTTCTCATTATCATCACATAACACAAGCATAACTATACAAGCATCCTTCACATTCGCCTACGCTTCAAAAATACGAGTACGCCACACCTCTTACAAACACACAATGACAGTGGCCAACGTGCGCGGAAGGACAACACCGTTTCTACTCTGAGGTTGAACCCACTCCCGTTGTACATTGCAGCCAATAATGCCATCCGTCATTTAATTTTAATGTGATATGCTGACGTGCAGTGATCATAGAAGCGCACATCTGAACTAGCTCAAAGTCTGCTGTCTTATATGTTTGGCAGCGTTCTGCAAACGTTGGAGCTGTATTCTAGCTGTAACATGTCAATATCAGCGTCTTAGGCGCTTCACTTTAAAGATATACCACATTTTCCGAGAACTCTCCTAACCCGTTTAGGTCTTCCGTTCAGCTTCACTACTACAGATTTCCCGTGCTCGACCCATTTCACATCACTTCGTAGTATTGCCCATAGGTATTTAAACGATGTGTGACAAGCCCCAGAAGTGAGCAACTTTTTTTTTAATTGAATGACACCGTGTTCTTGTGTGCTAGTGTTCGCAGTGAGGAAGACACTCGAGAATTTTTATTCACACTTGGCGGGAACCGGCGTATCCAACGCGACAATGCCACTGACTGAGAAAAAATGATACATTCATCTTTAACAACTGACTATACAACATGTTTTAGTAAAAAAATATTTAAATGGAAAATTTGATAATAAAATCAATTTACTGTCTCTTTCATAGTTTTATACTTCGCTAACGCATATTACGAAGCCATAGCTTTATTATCAGGAATGCTGTTGTTATTTTGGACCTTCATTGCGATGTCTGTGCATTCTTAATTGCGATTTACGACATTGTGGTGGAATATTTACAAAATTATAGAAGTATATATGAATCGCTCCTTTTGAAAACGGCCCTAGCCCACTAAACTTAATTTTAAGAAAACTCGAAGAAACTGTTGTGTTTTAACAAATCTGAATTACGATATGTTTTATTTTATTCTGGAAGATCTGGACGTATTACATGTATAAAGCATATAACAAGAATACTAATTATTTCACAAAAAAATTATAGCCACCAAAAATTCAAGGACTTGCGTGGAGTTGAAAAATGTCACTTTTTTGTAAATCAACATAAGCTTCTTTAGAAATGGTGCTAATTTAACCATTAACTCATTTCCTTTACGTCATTAGGAAACCTTTTAATACCTCTGTTTCAGTCATCACTATCGCTGTTTCTATATATTTGCTCGTCATTAGGCCAAGACAAGATAATAAGTTCGTAAGTCGCTTGATTTTCTACGAGAATGTAAGGAATGAGTTTTTCAATATCTTCTGTCTTAGCCTTTTTGATGGGAACCTTTCCAGACGATAAGCAGGCTCCGTTGGCAATACTGGATCTCACTGACAGCGAAGGTGGGCCAGTCTCAATTTATGTTGCAACAAACCATTAATATATGTCAAACCTACCACAGATCCTCAAAGGTCTGGCCTGTGAGTGAACTGTTGAAGTAATTAAATGAGAAACTGAACCTTATTTTATGGAGGCTCTAATTTTTTTCAGTTTCTTCAGAAACGTCATTTTCCTTTTAACAATCCAACTATCATGTTGTGTAACCAGTGTTTGCTCTTCAGTCGTGTATTACTTTAACGATGACTTGGTACTTTATACTGCTACTAACAAGAAGTTCTGTTATTTTATGAATACTATAAAAACGACCATTCGTTTTAAAGACTCTCTTAATCATGCTGAAGAGTCTGTCACTGGGCACTGTCAGTGTTTTTGGAAGACACGTTCATTTCTCTTCAATCGACCTGTATCTGTTAATGCTAATAAAAATCTAATGAGAAGATGGTCCCACGCAATTTTTATACTGTATATCTGTTCTATCTCAGCTGGCAATTCTTGCAAGAAATCGAAAAAAAGAACAGACTTAGTTAGGGTTTTTCCTGGTAGCTCCCTCATGATACAGATACATAACAGTAGTATTCGTGAACACAAAATAGATTCACTGTTAATTGCCTTATAAAACAATTCTTGAACTATAAAACAGGAAGCTAAATATTCTGTATATAATCTATTGCAATTGCTTTCCCTTTCCATAATAGAATAGTATCGATTACTTCTTCGTAAGTGAACACTGAGTTCTGCAGCTGTACATATTTTGTGTACGTCACTGAGATGGGGACTTTCCAGTTTCTGTGCCAGTTTTCACATGTACAACAAGAGTCTGCTTGTGACCGACTGAACGATGGCTTTCAATTTTCATTAAAATTGGTAATAAAACAGGTATTAACTTTCACATTTGGATGCTTCTGCTGAAACAACTCATATATTACATTTATATTTAATTTGGCATCCAGATATTTAACAGGGCGACCGCTGTAGTGATTGAATTTTGTTGGAAATGAGCTGATATGTTCACGTACCAAAGTTCTTGTGTCATCACTGAGTCGTTTTTGACCTAAATGCTTACCCGTCATGTCTCGTGAACTGTTACCTGCAACATTCAAATGCCTGATGCTTCTTAAAAGTTTTTCAGACACAGAAAGTATTGACAGAAACTCTACGAAGCGCACCTATTTCCGATGATTATCATCTATCAGAACATGATATTTGAATGTTGTACTGCTTGTTCTTGTAGATTCTTCTTTCCTTGAGCGACAGCGGTGAATTTCGTGTGTGTCAATGAGCTCTGTATGAATATATCTTCTTATCCTTTGAATTTATTTCATGTAAGCGAGTGAGAATTTTCACCCACTGAACTTCTGGTGCTATTTCAAAACCTTTTTAGTTTGTATCTGCAATCATAAAAGTGAAATTGGAATAGTAAAATATAGGTCACATTTTATGGAAGAAATAAAATTACCTCTGAAATGTTAACACATGTAAACGTGTTTACATTGATACAATGTAATTGAGGTTGGTTATAAAGTAAGTGCATTACAATTACCCATATGCTTCGCCAGTTGTTTTAGATAGCACTTTCTTTCCTGATCTCTAAGTCAAGCAGATTTAATTATATTCTTCCTGTAACACTCATTATTATTTTTTCGTTTAGTCATTATATTACTAAATTGACAAAGGAAGCTGCATATAGAAATAGTCAAAACACTCACAGTGTATATACATCCTGTTGTATCGATATAGTTCACAGAGCAGAATCATGACTGCCAACAAGTTTTTGAACAAACAGGTCATGCTACAGAACTGATGTCCCACTGAAAAAGAAAAACGAATTGGTTATCTTGACATCGGTTTTACTCACAATGTCAACGATACTGACGCAGTTTTGTTGTATAACGGTGCGTTGAGCCTTATAGAAGGCATGTCATGGCCAAATATTTACGGAAAGAAGTGGATCATTTTAATGAGGAGCGATTCGAATGCAGATTCTTTTTACCTTCTAGATTGTAAAAATCTTCATATACACTCCTGGAAATTGAAATAAGAACACCGTGAATTCATTGTCCCAGGAAGGGGAAACTTTATTGACACATTCCTGGGGTCAGATACATCACATGATCACACTGACAGAACCACAGGCACATAGACACAGGCAACAGAGCATGCACAATGTCGGCACTAGTACAGTGTATATCCACCTTTCGCAGCAATGCAGGCTGCTATTCTCCCATGGAGACGATCGTAGAGATGCTGGATGTAGTCCTGTGGAACGGCTTGCCATGCCATTTCCACCTGGCGCCTCAGTTGGACCAGCGTTCGTGCTGGACGTGCAGACCTCGTGAGACGACGCTTCATCCAGTCCCAAACATGCTCAATGGGGGACAGATCCGGAGATCTTGCTGGCCTGGGTAGTTGACTTACACCTTCTAGAGCACGTTGGGTGGCACGGCATACATGCGGACGTGCATTGTCCTGTTGGAACAGCAAGTTCTCTTGCTGGTCTAGGAATGGTAGAACGATGGGTTCGATGACGGTTTGGATGTACCGTGCACTATTCAGTGTCCCCTCGACGATCACCAGTGGTGTACGGCCAGTGTAGGAGATCGCTCCCCACACCATGATGCCGGGTGTTGGCCCTGTGTGCCTCGGTCGTATGCAGTCCTGATTGTGGCGCTCACCTGCACGGCGCCAAACACGCATACGACCATCATTGGCACCAAGGCAGAAGCGACTCTCATCGCTGAAGACGACACGTCTCCATTCGTCCCTCCATTCACGCCTGTCGCGACACCACTGGAGGCGGGCTGCACGATGTTGGGGCGTGCGCGGAAGACGGCCTAACGGTGTGCGGGACCGTAGCCCAGCTTCATGGAGACGGTTGCGAATGGTCCTCGCCGATACCCCAGGAGCAACAGTGTCCCTAACTTGCTGGGAAGTGGCGGTGCGGTCCCCTACGGCACTGCGTAGGATCCTACGGTCTTGGCGTGCATCCGTGCGTCGCTGCGGTCCGGTCCCAGGTCGACGGGCACGTGCACCTTCCGCCGACCACTGGCGACAACATCGATGTACTGTGGAGACCTCACGCCCCACGTGTTGAGCAATTCGGCGGTACGTCCACCCGGCCTCCCGCATGCCCACTATACGCCCTCGCTCAAAGTCCGTCAACTGCACATACGGTTCACGTCCACGCTGTCGCGGCATGCTACCAGTGTTAAAGACTACGATGGAGCTCCGTATGCCACGGCAAACTGGCTGACACTGACGGCGGCGGTGCACAAATGCTGCGCAGCTAGCGCCATTCGACGGCCAACACCGCGGTTCCTGGTGTGTCCGCTGTGCCGTGCGTGTGATCATTGCTTGTACAGCCCTCTCGCAGTGTCCGGAGCAAGTATGGTGGGTCTGACACACCGGTGTCAATGTGTTCTTTTTTCCATTTCCAGGAGTGTATTTTTGTACAATTCTAGCAAATTGCAATTCAGAGTACACCATAATTCCCACAAATACTCGTTTCTGGGATGTTCACACCGCAATGAAGGTCGTTACATAAAACCGAAACACTGATGGTGAAGCTGTGACTTCTAAGTGCACATTGGTATAGTAAAAATGCTATGAAAAGACAATAGACGAATTTTATTATTAAATTTTCAATTTATTTCACTGTCTCGGTTTGCCAAGGATAGTCACCATGGGTGCCGTGGGGAAACTAATGTGTCATCAGATTGTTTCAGTCGTACTCATTGGCGTGGAGAAAAAACAATGAAAATTTCTACTGTTCATAATTTATTTACCTGTCACATCCTGCAGATATGTAGTGATTAATACTAGCACTTTTACACGTTACTTACAACTGTTAACTGTTGATTTTGTCAACTGTAAGTCTGTCGAATCTTTCTTCTTTTTCATAGCCCTTTGCAGTATCGTAATGGGGTCGGCATGTTATTTTGGATTTGGCAGTGTTAGTGGTAGAGGATGGCCGGGTGACCTTCCTCCTGTCGCTATCTGTCCACCATCCTGTCCTCCCTCCTCTCACCTCTTGGGATGGAAATTGTGAACCCCATCTGTTTGCGTCTGGTGTTATGCTTGTGAGAATGTTTCCGAAACGTTTGCGAATCATGTGAGAAACCGTCTAAAAACCACATCCAGCCTGGTCGGCATAACGGTCCTCGCCGTTAATCCCCCGGGAGGATTCTGTCTAGAGTGGCGCGTCTCCCCAAAACCCGGAAGCGGCCAACTCCCGAAAGGCTTACGTAGTAGAAAGTTGCGGTGGAGCGAGGTAACGTGAGATGTGTGTTCGTATATTGCGTAATAGCTCATGAAATCCTTCCGTGAAGATCGTCCTTCTTTTGCTAAGCAGCCAACATTACTTCCACACACGAGCTGATATGTAGCATTTTCTTGTTTGGCTCGATAACCAAACAACTTGTATTTAGTTGTACCCTCTGGTGAAAAAATGTCCCGACGCTGTGCATCATAACAGCACTCCTCTCTTATTTTCCAAACACCGTAATGGCTTTCCTGTAATTCTTGCTGGTCTAATATTTTTGGAGAAATGTGTCGGAGTCTACAGATTGTTGTTGCAGTTGATCTGACACTCTGCTGCGGAACATAGTGTGTAATAAAATTCAGGTCTTAAATTAGAACTGTGGGCCGAACTTGCTAATAAGAGCCTACATGTTTTTAAAAAAAGAGCGGTTCTAGGCACTACAGTCTGCAACCGCGCGACCGCTACGGTCGCAGGTTCGAATCCTGCCTCGCGCATGGATGTGTGTGATGTCCTTAGGTTAGTTAGGTTTAAGTAGTTCTAAGTTCTAGGGGACTGATGACCTTAGACGTTAAGTCCCATAGTGCTCAGAGCCATTTTTTACGTGTAAGATAGTAACAAACACATGTATTATGCTTCACAGTGGCAATAAGTAAAGGGAAAGAAAGCTGATCTTCCTTTACCGAGTTAAAAAGAACGATATAAGGTCTTACTAATCTTATTATAGTTATTAGTCTACAGCTTGAGTCAGTGGATTGCAGCACTTTTCGATCATCCTAGACAAGCCATGTCCTAGCCTGATTCGATTTTATACTGGGTTCCAACTACTATGATTCTCAGAGGAGCAAATTTGGCCATTCATCACCAGATCGTGGAACCCTTCCATGTGGCCCACCTGCCTCAGTATACTCATCCGAGACAGCATAACATTTGCATTTGGTTTTTACTGCTATCTATCACTGCAACTATTCCAAGTTGACTGATGTCGGTGGCAGGTAAACGGAGATTGACTATGCTCTCTCTGCGCGCGTGCCAAGATAGAACAAGCCAAAGCCTTATTACTTCTTCTTTCTCCTGGTAGAAGACTGCCGGCCGGAGTGGCCGTGCGGTTCTAGGCGCTACAGTCTGGAGCCGAGCGACCGCTACGGTCGCAGGTTCGAATCCTGCCTCGTGCATGGATGTGTGTGATGTCCTTAGGTCAGTTAGGTTTAATTAGTTCTAAGTTCTAGGCGACTGATGACCTCAGAAGTTAAGTCGCATAGTGCTCAGAGCCGTTTGAACCAATTTTGTAGAAGACTACTTTCGCACTGTGATAGTATTGATGATATTTCTTTTATAGTATAAAAACAATAAATTCAAATGTAATTAATACAAACGATAGTACAGGTAATGTACTGTATTACAATCCCATAAGTACTATGCAAAAAAATTACGTAGGTATTATGAACAGAAATATATAATTCCAGATACACATATGTGTGTGTGTGTGTGTGTGTGTGTGTGTGTGTGTGTGTGTGTGTGTGTGTGTGTAGTGTTGTTAAGTTACAAGTTCTCTTTCTTTAACAGAGTTACTTAGGAACACCATAACGTAAGGTACATGTCATTAATGAGTCAGTTTCATTGCAACGTACACTCTGCTGGGGAGTGCAAATGCCATACTGTAAACACAGGAGAAATTAGTTGTAAATGTCACTACGAATAGTAATGTCAGATGCTGTGGGCTCTATAGTCTGTGATGGCTTTCTTTTTCGTAGTGAAGAATCGTGGTTGCTATCCTAAGTCGGCCACGTTTTTGCGCACCGTGTGACTTTCGTAAAGTACTGAAATGATGTGCCCTTATCAGACCACATTGGCAGGACGGAATAGTGGAGCATGTCTCATCGACAGTGAGGTCGCGGCCTTGCCGAAGCAATCAGCCTGCTTATGTCATATTCTTCTCTCTGTACTCGTAGTCAGATCTAATAGCTTGTCAACGAAACAAATCTCTCTGCTTCTGCTGCAACAGTTTCTGGCGAACAGTTTTAAATTCAAAACAAATCTGTGGCGGACGAAACTCAGTGCTGTCAAAACAGCGTCTTAATGAGCTGCCGGCCAGGTTTTTAGTGGCAGCGTCTCCGGCTAGTTGCCTATGCTGATTGGCCCCGTATTAATATGCGACAGGCGTGTCATTAGGCAGCTAATGTTCGAGTCACGTCCGGTAGAGGTCGCGGCGTGATGGATGGCGGAGCGGTGGGGCCCGCTTCATTACGCGCTGTGGGGTCGGCTGCAGATTACAAACCGGGGCAAAGTTTAGCCAAGCTTTCCAGGGGAATTTCTGCTCAAGGCTCCGACATAGTTCTCTACATCGATAAAAATAATGACGTCTTACAAACGTAATGCCTGAAAGACTCACAAACCGAAAAACTGTACGTGTCGCCCAGTTAGTGCAATTATTACCTGGAATTTTTCTTTAAACTGTTTTTTGTATTAGTCAGTTACAGTATGGTGCGACCTACGTGACAAATAAGCTCGTCACCTCAGCAGAGGCTGTTTTGTTCCTTGAACTACTGACGACGAATTTGTTCCCTATGCAATTGGATGTGCATAGCAAACAGGGAAGGTGGGGGAGGAGTGACGTGTTGGCTGCTGGCCCACATCGCAGGCTCACCCTCTGGCCCCGGCACCCAGCTCGCGAGGACGTGCCTCCTTCCTAATCTTTTCTGGACTTAGGTCCGAAATGACAAATTTCCATTTCAAATGCTTCACCTTTCGGCAAAGCCAAGATTAGTTGGCGGCCTTACAAACCAACCTTGGCGACCAACTGCACCCCTTATAAAGAATAAACGTCCTTTCGGTCCATGACCTTGGGATATAACACCCATTAAAGATGCCCACAACTCACTATCCTGACAAGAAAAACACTGCAACTGAACATGACATATAATGAACAGCCATGTACCGCAAGTCTCTAGAGGAACGGAAGGTTCCAAATGATTGGACAAGAGCACAGGTAGTCCCAGTCTTCAAGAAGGGTCGTCGAGCAGATGCGCAAAACTATAGACCTATGTCTCTTTAGAACATGTTTTTTGCTCGCGTATCATGTCATTTCGGGAAACCCAGAATCTACTCTGTAGGAATCAACATGGATTCCGGAAACAGCGATCGTGTGAGACCCAACTCGCTTTATTTGTTCATGAGACCCAGAAAATATTAGATACAGGCTCCCAGGTAGATGCCATTTTCCTTGACTTCCCAAAGGCGTTCGATGCAGTAAAAGTAAGAGCCTACGGAATATCAGACCAGCTGTGTGGTTGGATTGAAGAGTTTTTAGCAAACAGAACACAGCATGTTGTTCTCAATGGAGAAACGTCTACAGACGTTAAAGTAACCTCTGGCGTGCCACAGGGGAGTCTTATGGGACCATTGCTTTTCACAGTATATATAAATGACCTAGTAGATAGTGTCGAAAGTTCCATGCGGCTTTTCGCGGATGATGGTGTAGTATACAGAGAAGTTGCAGCATTAGAAAATTGCAGCGAAATGAAGGAAGATCTCCTGCGGATAGGCATTTGGTGCTGGGAGTGGCAACTGACCCTTAACATAGACAAATGTAATGTATTGCGAATACATAGAAAGAAGGATCCTTTATTGTATGATTATATGATACCGGAACAAACACTGGTAGCAGTTACTTCTGTAAAATATCTGGGAGTATGCGTACGGAACGATTTGAAGTGGAATGATCATATAAAATTAATTGTTGGCAAGGCGGGTGCCCGGTTGAGATTCGTTGGGAGAGTCCTTAGAAAATGTAGTCCATCAACAAAGGAGGTGGCTTCCAAAACACTCGTTCGACCTATATTTGAGTATTGTTCATCAGTGTGGGATCCGTACCAGGTCGGGTTGAGAGAGGAGATAGAGAAGATCCAAAGAAGAGCGGCGCGTTTCGTCGCAGGGTTATTTGGTAAGCGTGATAGCGTTACGGAGATGTTTGGCAAACTCAAGTCGCAGACTCTGCAAGACAGGCGCTCTGCATCGCGGTGTAGCTTGCTCGCCAGGTTTCGAGAGGGTGCGTTTCTGGCTGAGGTATCGAATATATTGCTTCCCCCTACTTATACCTCCCGAGGAGATCACGAATGTAAAATAGAGAGATTCGAGCGCGCAGTCGTTCTTCCCGCCAACCATACGCGACTGGAACAAGAAAGGGAGGTAATGGCAGTGGCACGTAAAGTGCCCTCCGCCACACACCGTTGGGTGGCTTGAGGAGTATAAATGTAGATGTAGAATAAAATGCTGAATCTGTGTTGCACAAACTCAGTTGAGTTAATGTCGATTCACGCTAGATATTACGTCAAGTCAAGGGGGTCGTCTAATCAAAATATGACAGTATTATCTCGCAAGGGGGGATTTGCGTAGACGGTACGGAACGGCAGGGGACGTGAAATATTTGTTATGAGAATTGAACCGTGCCGTCGCGAGACCGTCATCCAGTGCTCTCTGGTACCCTTTATGCGCTTGTGCTTGTATATTTTCCAATGTTATTTCCTTTACTATTATTCGAGCGTTCACGCGCGAACGACAGACAATAGCGGACAAAATAACGTTGTTTAAAATTAACGTGAGCAACGAAAAAGTGTTCAGTGTGCGTCAACGTGAATTTAGATTTCCTGAAAAGACAGCGTAAAATTGGGTCTACAGCGAAACACCGCCAGTTTTTTAGGTAGAAAGTCGCGTGCGCTTGCGTGCAGTTCACTTTCCTATTTCACAAATAGGGACAAAGTAAGACACAAAGAGCAAGGCAAACTGGTAATGTGATTTGCCTTCTGAATATCCTTGTCTGTACTCATAAATAATTCAAGACGATAAAATATTCATGTTTCTATGTCTTAAACTGTTTGTGCGGCAAGTTCGAGCTACGTCGGGAGTTTTCTGAAGTTTATGTTTGCCAGTTAATAGATACAATTGCTAGTCCCTTAATGCTGTAATCCGACGTTTTGTATATGAGCGATGGACGTTTAATATTAAGCTATGGCACATGGTACACCATACGTATTCTTCCAGACTGCTTTCTTTTATTATAATTAGGGTTGTTGAACTGGCTGCTGGTAATATTCTGTAACATTCAATAGCATTAAATGTTCGGTGGTATCTGAAATAATGTTGGAAATTAACGTATTTTAAAATTTTAGTTATTTTGTGATTCAAACTGCTATAAATACGAGTGCCCTTCTCAATTTGCGTCCGCTCGAACGACTGTCACTGAATGAGCGAGAGACTAATCTTTTCGCTTTCGATTCTTTTTCCACCATTGTCGGTGACAAATGACTCAGTAGCAGAGACATACCTCACTCAAGTCAGGGTCTAATCGATTGTGAAAGATACTGTCGAAAATATAATAAAACACTACTTCCGTTGATGCCCGATGTGAATCAATCTATGCCACTCCGAAATTTTCCGACTTCAGTTTGCTATCCCAGGAGCAAACCTAAAATTCGACTGGGAAGTACACTATCTGATTAAAACTATCTAAACACTCCTACGTAATGCGGATGTGACCATAGATTGAAACGTCCCCTTTGAAAATTATGAATGACTGTGCTAGTAAACCTCTTAAGTTATTTGATTTTCAAACAGCTGAGCAAAATTAAACGTACTCAGACATTTCTCTCTTTACTTATTCTGATCATCACTAAACTGAAACACAATATTTTTTTAGCACAACGCAATCTGACTTTCAATAATTCCTACAAAAGAGTGGCCCTGACTAACAATAACCTATACCTTTCATGGATCACTTACCTCACAAAAATCTTCGCTACTCGAACTACTGCAGTACAGTGAGCGCCAATACTGCCAGCTATATAAAAGATTCTACCTACTGAAGGCACTAACTACTGATAGGCACAGTTGGCAAATGAAAGATTTTGATAGAGAACAAACAATGTATTTACCTTAATAACGTTCAAAAGTCATCATATATATATCAATTCATGACATCCATCTTTACAAATTTCCTTTTTCTGACGGAAACATTTCCAGATCGTCCGTTCTCAAAACTCTGGCATCTCTCTCTCCACACCACCACTGCTGGCGGTTTACCTCCAACTGCTCAACGCTACGCGCTGTTCACATCCAACTGGCCAACACTACTCAAGCGAATATTCCAACAATGAGTCCAACCAGCCACAGACTGCACACAGCACAGTCAGTGATCTTCATACAGAGCGATACGTGGCGTTACCAACATAAAAACCTAAACAGCCTACTTACAAGATGTCACGAAAGGCGGAACCGCCAGTATAAAAGGAGGCGCAGAGTTTTCGGAAGACAGATTCATAGGCCACGAAGAAAGGTTTTTCGCTGCTTAGTACCAACTATAACCGTTCATAAAAAATGGGGGGGGGGCGAGAGGGTTATCGAAAGTGACGAAAGTGACGATTTTACAGGAGTGTCATCCTGCCATCGATCCTGAAATCGGAGGAGTCACTCGTGTGCTTCAAAATGCTGCCACGAGTCCACCTAGCACAGTGTCTGTGCGTAGGGAGTTTAAAAAGTTTTGAAACAACTGATCTGGAGTGATGAATTTCGATATAGCCTTTGTCAATCCGATTGAAAGTATGGGTTTGGAGAATGCCTGGAGAACGTTACCTGCCGTCATGTATAGTACTAACAGTCAAGTACCGGGGAGATGGTGTTACTGTATGGGGGAGTGTTCCGTGGTTAGGTGTAGTTCTTTTATTGTGCTTAGGAAAACGCTAAATGCGAAAGAATATGAACACATTTTACAGCATGCCTACTGCGTACGATAGAGGAAAAATTCGGGAACGGTGTCTGTGTCAGTAAGATTATACGTCCTATCATAAAGCAGTGTCTGTGAGACAATATTTTGTGAACAATGGATTGGCCTCTTGAAAGTCCCGACCTGAACCCAATGTAACATCTTTGGGATGAGTCAGAAAGTCGACTTCGTTCCAGATGCCAGCGTCAGCATCTTTACCTTGTCCGGTTTCGGCTCTACGAGTGTGCTGCCATCCCCCCCCCCCCCCCCCCCCCACACACACACACACACATTCGGCAACCTTACTGAAAGTGTCCCCAGCAGAGTTCAAGCCATCGTAAGGGCGAAGTGTGGACACACCTCATGTAAATGTGCACTAATAGGTGTCCGGATACTTTTGATCAGATAAATACAAATATGAGGAAAAAGTATGTCAACATTAAAGATCAAAACCAGTGACGAATTCAGCTAACTAGTGTGTGACATTAACGTTGGATAGATGAAAATAACAGTTGAAAACAGAATTCTACAAAGCACTTACGAGAAACAGTGGATTTTTGATACAAACTGAATAGTAAGTAATGCACAAAACTCGCTAATTGCAGTACATGGTAATTAAGTCTCCTTTAATTGGCGAAACTTTAATATTATTTTTCCAGCGGTCGGATATTCACCTTGTCCCAAAAAAAAACCCTTGCTGTACATTCACGCACTGATTTTAATTTCTTAGGAACTTGCACTATACGGCCAACTTCTATGAAGCTAAGATTCGTTGTAAATTTACGTAATTAGTTCCCAGCCAGAAACGTGAGTTACTTTGTGCTGCTATTCAAATGTACCTCACACCAGTGATCTACGTGATAAAATTAGGGTTCTGCAACAGCAGAACGCGAGGACTCGCGTTTATCAACATATAAAGAGCCTCGTGTTCACACAATAATGGTCATTAGTGATATCTCATGCCTGTTGGTTTCTTCCTTATTTTTTGACTGAAATGCAGGATGTCTGGGCAAGAGGTATACACAAACAAATGTTTATAACGAAAGAACTCGACATTTTACCTTATTGAATAAATACGCAGTTGATATAGACAGTCTGCGACATATGATCCTCACAATTTCATGAACAGCGCTGAGTCGCATGTCGCATGCGCGCCAGTGACAGGGCACACCTGTGTCGACGTGTTGACGAATTATGCAATTCCACAGATGCCTCCCGACGTCACTTTCCAGCAGGCTGGTGGCCACCCACCCTCCTACGATCATGGTAATGTTACCACATTTGTCCATGAGGCGTTTCCTGAGCGTCGGATGGGAAGGGTGCTTTCATTGCCTGGCCCTCTCTGGTTACCGATCTGTCTCCGCTGGATTTCAGTGCATGGGCGTTGTTTACAGAACAAGGATTCGAGATCTGGCAGATTTGGGCGTACCGCGTCGACATCTGTCGAGCTACAAATGGTGCCCACATTGAACTGTACCAACATGTATATAACTGTTTAATTTCCTGTGTACAAAGTTGGGCAAATAAAGTTACAAATCTTAACAGGTACCGAAACATAAACACATGTTTTTGCATACCTCTAGTACGGACACCTTGTAGAACATGGAGACGATGAAAGACAGAATTGTTATTTTAACTCTTCACTCCCTCTATAAACTAGTCCCCTAAATTGCGCTCTTGTGACAGTGCACATCAGTTTCACTCCATATTTTACAAGAGAATCATTTGAGTTCAACGTACTAGGGTGTTGTAACCATTACAGCATTTCTTACCGATATGCGACTACTGTAAGATCGCCATTATTTTTCGGTAATTAATGTCATGCCCCTAGCAGCCACGGGCGTTTCTTCAGTTTTGACCTGTCTCCATGCACTTACTTCTACACATCCATTAAATACGAGACTTACGTTGCAAGTGATATACTACAGTTTCGTCACGTACTACGAGCCTCAAATACAAATGTTCTTATGGAAAGGGCCCTTTATGAACTTTATGGAACCTCATTATAACTATACTATGAGAATTAATGTAACGTTACAGTATCATTTTTTCAGTCCGACTCAAAAGGACGATACATCCATGATTAATGCAGCTCGAAAGTCAAAATCATCGAGGATAGAGAATAAATGTTGAACAGTAAGACCTAACGTACTTGGTCACACAATTTTCTGTATATCACCGCCACCCCGTGAGCGCAGAACATTTAACGAACGGGCCACCTAGTGAGGAATCTCTGCTCAATGTTCCGATTCTGCTTTGGAGACGATATGCTGTACTTATAACGAGACTGCCCGGCAGTGGGATTGTTGTAATTTATATAGTTATGGTACGTGAAGTTCACTTATCAAATATTAATCCTCAAAAGCAGTTCCATGCAACTTTCAAAATTCTCGATGTAAAGGATACTGGAGTTTTCCGAGGAACATTAATTCACTAAAATTCGAGTGATTTCTCATGACGGGCTGTGTGGCGCAATCGTTCGCGTTGGAAAATGGTAATCGGGTGATCAATGGATCGCTGCATTGAATCTCGCTATGGTCTTTTTTTGTTTTATTTTATTCGTTCAGTTCGAATACCTGCATCATTTGAAAAATTCGTCAAATATGTGCTAATTAGCACATATCTAATATCAAGCATTTCAAATGTAAATTCTTAATTATCGATATTTTATAAAATATAGTTAACAATTCGATGGCCCTCGACTCGTGGTCCAGGTGGGAGGGGGGGGGGGGGGGTTGGTTGGTTGGTTGGTTGGTTTGGGGAAGGAGACCAGACAGCGTGGTCATCGGTCTCATCGGATTAGGGAAGGATTGGGAAGGAAGTCGGCCGTGCCCTTTCAGACGAATCATCCCGGCATTTACCTGGAGTGATTTAGGGAAATCACGGAAAACCTAAATCAGGATGGCCGGACGCGGGATTGAACCGTCGTCCTCCCGAATGCGAGTCCGAGTCCAGTGTCTAATCACTGCGCCACCCCGCTCGAGGGGGGGGGGGGGGGGGGCGGGGGTAAGATGGTTTGTGTCCTGGTAATGGAAAAGCCGGCAAGAGGAGAAGAGCTGGCAGAATAAAATTTCTGATCCTCAGAATTTACCCCAATGTTCTGGTTTAAGTACCTCTCCGCAGTGTCTCATGAAGTGAGGGTATGTGACATTGTTGATGGTGATCCCTGTGTTGGATGGGGACGTCAAAGTTGGCGTCCCCCTTGCTGCTGTTCGCGAGGAGTAGGTTATTGCCTTTCCCTTCTATCATCGTCGTCATAATCATACAACACAAACACACACACACACACACACACACACACACACACCACACAATACTTTGTTGTTATTGTGGTCTTCAGTCCGAAGACTGGTTTGATGCAGCTCTCCATACTACTCTATCCTGTGCAAGTCTCTGCATCTCCGAGTTACTACTTCAACCTAAATCCTTCTTAATCTGCGAACTGCTTCCATCTCTTGGGCCCCCTCTACGATTTTTACACCCCAAGTTCCTCCCCCCCCTCCCCCTCAATACTAAATTGGTGATACCTTGATGTCTCAGAAAGTGTACTACCGACCGATCCCTTCTTCTAATCAGGTTGTGCCACAAATTTCTCCTTTCCCCAATTCTATTCAGTACCTCGTCATTAGTTACGTGATCTACTCAACTAATCTTCAGTAGTCTTCTGTAGCACTACATTTCAAAAGCCTCTATTCTCTTCTTGTCTAAGCTGTTTATCGTCCATGTACGGCTACACTTCGGACAAATACTTTCAGAAAAGACTTCCTGAAACCTAAATCTATTCTCGATATTAACAAATTTTCTTTTTAAGAAACGCTTTTCTTGCCATTGCCAGTCTACACATTTTATGCTCTCTGCTTCGACCATCAACAATTATTTTGCTGCCCAAATGGCAGGACTCATCTACTAGTTTGTCTCATTTCCTAATGTAATTCCCTCAGCATCAAGTGATTTAATTCGACTACATTCCATTTCCCGTGTCTTGCTTTTGTTGATGTTCGTCTTATATTCTGTTCATCTGCTCTTCCATGTCCTTTGCTGTATCTGGTAGACTCTCGAATGTCATCGTCAAACCTGTTTTTATTTCTTCTCCCTTCACTTTAATTCCTACTCCAAATTTTTCTGTTGTTTCCTTTACTGCTTGCTAAATGTACAGACTGAATAACATCGAAGATAGACTACAGCACTGTCTCACTCCCTTCTCAACCACTGCTTCCCTTTCGTTCCCCTCACCTCCTATAACTGCCATCTGTTTTCTGTGCAAATTGCAAGTAGCCTTTTACTCCCTGTATTTTACCCCTGCCATCTTCAGAATTTGAATGAGAGTATGCATGGGGGCTTAATTAAATAAAAAATGAAAATGCAAATATTTTTAGTAGCTGTAAGTCCGATTACGCAAGTCTCGTAAACGGCTGGCCCTGACTGGTTTTTGTACGCAATCTGACTGCATGGAACAACAACAAAGAATGAAATGAAAATTTTCGTTAATACAATTAATTAATTAAGTCCCCGGAAACTATAAAATCTACGAAGCCAACAAAGCACAAGTGTAGCTGTTCTGTGTGTGGAAGTGTGACTCAACGTACACATCTGGCACGGTTCTTCTCCAATAAGACAAGAAATTTCAAGTACCATTTATATTGAAGTAATTAAAAAAAATTAGAAATACTATAATTGTGCAAGAAAATCAGAATTACACTCTAATACAAGAACACAAGCCAGATGCTTTGTTGACTGAACCTGTAATGATGCATTATTTGAGATACAGAAATATTAAAAAGAAAAAACAGGGAATTTGTTACCTTCATATGTATTGACGAAAAGCACTCAGATCATTACAATATCTCCATTGGAACAACATCTGCTATCTCTCCAATCAAACCACTGCATAAAACATGGAACAACACTCTCCACTACCACATCTCACTCCGACTTCACGACAAGCAGTGTCCACCACAACTTCTCGGCAAGCACTCTCCACTACATCTGAACAAGAAGTGTCCACAACAACGTCTCGGCAAGAACTGCCTGCCGCTACCTCTCAATAATCACTACCAGTGGAGGTGGCGGAACAATACTCTCTGGCGCGATCTCTGGCGCTGTGGCTCAGTGTAGCCACCTTTCAAGTATTCCAGTCAACATTATCAAAAGCTTTCTCTAAGTCTACAAATGCTATAAACGTAGGTTTGCCTTTCCTTAACCTATCTTCTAAGATAACTCGTGGAGTCAGTATTTCCTCCCTTGTTCCTAAATTTCTTCGTAATCCAAACTGATCTTCCCCGAGGTCGGCTTCTATCAGCTTTTCCATTCGTCTGTAAATAATTAGTGTTAGTATTTCGCAGCCGTGACTTATTAAACTGATATTTCGGTAATTTTCACACCCATCAGCACCTGCTTGCCTTGGAATTGGAATTATTATATTCTTCTTGACGTCTGAGGGTATTCGCCCGTCCCATACCTTTTGCTCACCAGATGGAAGAGTTTTATCATGGCTGGCTCCCCCAAGACTATCAGTAGCTCTAACGGAACACTCAAGGCCTTATTTCGACTTTGGTCTTTCAGTGTTCTGTCAAATTCTTCACGCAGTGTCATGTCTCCCATCTCACCTTCATCTACGTCCTCTTCCATTTCCATAATATTGCCCTTTTACATATCCCTTGTATAGACCCTCCATATACTCCTTACACCTTTATGCTTTCCCTCCTGTGCTTAGAACTGGTTTTCTATCCTAGCTCTTAACATTCATAGAGGTGGCGCTCTTTTCTCCAAAGGTCTCTTTAATTTTCATGTAGGCGGCATCTATCTTTCCCCTAGTAATATATGCTTCTAAATCCTTACGTCTGTCCTCTAGCCATTCCTTCTTAGCCATTCTGTTGATCTCATTTTTTAGACGTTTATATTCCCTTTCGCCTGCTTCGTTTACTGCATGTTTATATTTTCTCCTTTCATCAGTTAAATTCACTACCTCTGGTGTTACCCAAGGATTTCTATATAAGCCCTCGTCTTTTTACCTACTTGATTCTCTGCAGCCTTCGCTGTTTTACCTTTCAGAGCTACCCATTCTTCTTCTACTGTATTCCTTTCCTCTGTTCTTGTCATTCGTTCCCAAATGCTCCCTCTGAAACTCTCTGCAAGCTCGTGTTCTTTCAGTTTATCGAGGTCCCATCTCCTTAAATTCCCAACTTTTTTGCTGTTTCTTCGGTTTTAGTCTACAGTTCATAAACAATAAATTTTGGTCAGAATCCACCTTTCCTCCTGGAAACGTCTTACAATTTAAAACTTGGTTCCTAAATCTCCGTCTTACCATTATGTAATCAGTCTGAATCTGCTGGTGTCTCCAGGTCTCTTCACGTATAGAAGTGTTAACAACGATTAAATTGTGCTCTCTGTAAAATTCTACCAGGCTCCTCTTTCATTCCTTTCCCCCAGTTATATATTCACCTATTATTTTTCCTTCTCGTTCTTTTCCCACTATCGAATTCCAGTACCCCATGGCTATTAAATAATTAAGATGCAACTTTATATGTGACAGATATGTAAACAAGATTAATGCAATTGTGTCTTGTAATTCCATGTAAACTGTGCTGTTATATACAATGACGGAAAAGTCGTAATAGCAAAAAAAACTAATGTAGAGGAATGAAATTTCGAGAATACATTTGCCTAGGTAAGGCATATGAGTGATTAACGTTGCAAGATCAGAAGTTAATGTAAGCGCGAGGTAAGCCATTGAAAATGTGAAATACTGGTACTTTAATAACCGGTGTAACCGCTAGAATGTTGAATGCAAACGTGATTGCGTTGTGTTGAACAGGTGCCACATGTCACGATGCTGCGATGGAGTTCCATGCGTGTTGCACTTGGTTGCTCAATACAGGGACTGTTAATGATGTTTGTGGATAACGCTGCAGTTGTCGTCCGATGAGTCCCATATGTGCTCGATTGGAGACAGAGCTGAAGGTCTAGCAGGTCAAGGCAACATATTGACACTCTGTAGAGGATTTTAGGTTACAACAGCGGTATGAGGGTGAGCGTTATCCTGTTGGAAAACACCGCCTGGAATGCTAAACATGAATGGCAGCACAACACGTCCGCACAAATTTGCAATTAGGGTGCGTCGGATATCCACGACCATGCTGTTGCTGTCGTACGAAATCGCACCCAAGGCCATAACTTCACGCCGGCCGGAGTGGCCGAACAGTTCTAGGCGCTACAGTCTGGAACCGCACGACCGCTAAGGTCGCAGGTTCGAATCCTGCCTCGGGCATGGGTGTGTGTGATGTCCTTAGGTTAGTTAGGTTTGAGTAGTTCTAAGTTCTAGGGGACTGATGACCTCAGAAGTTGTCCCATAGTGCTCAGAGCCATTTGAACCATAACTTCACTTGTAGGTCCAGCCTGTCTAGATCGCAGACAGGTTGGTTGCAAGCTCTCAATTGGCCTTCTTCTAACCAACACACGACGACACGACGAGTACTGGCACCAAGGTGGAGCCAGCTTTCATGAGAAAACACAACAACCTCCACCCTGCCCACCAACGAGTTTTCACTTGACACCACTGAAATCTCAAATGGCGGTGATTTCGGATCAGTGGAATGCACGCTAAAGGGTGTGCGGCTCACAGATGTCCTTGAAGTAACGGTTTGTTACAGTCCGTTGCATCACTGTGGTGCCGATTGCTGCTCATACTGCTGCTGCAGATGCAGTACTATGCGCTACAACCATTCGCCGAACACGATAGTCTTCCTTCTTGGTATTGCCACGTGGCCGTCCGGAGCCCGGTCTTCTTCCGACCGTACATTCTCGTGACCACTTCTGCCAGCAATCATGTACAGTGGCTAAATTTCTGCCACGTCCTTTTGCAGTATCGCAGAAGAAACACCTAGTTTCTCGTAACTCTACAACACGACCGCGTTCAAACTCAGTGGGTGTTGATAACGGCGTGTGTGTCACCTTAAAGGAATTCCTGACTCTCATCAGATCGCCAGGTCCAGTCTGAAAGGTAACTAACGTTCACGACCGTTACAGCGTGTCTTTAAGGCAAACTTCATTTGCATCCTCAGAGTGGCGCTACTAGCACCACCCTTACGCGACGTCACATTTCAGCTGTAGAAACACGCCTGCCAACTTTCGTTTATGTCGCACTACTCCTCCTTGGTATAGCGATTTCTTTCCGTCAGTGTATATACGAAGGGCTTGCATTGTACAGGGCGCAAGCGCTTCGATGTGCTAGATTATCATTTGTACACGGCCGGCTGGAGTGGCCGAACCGTTCTAGGCGCTTCAGTCTGGAACTGCGCGACCGCTACGGTCGCAGGTTCGAATCCTGCCTCGGGCAAGAATGTGTCGGATGTCCTTAGGTTAGTTAGGTTTAAGTAGATCTAAGTTCTAGGGGACGGATGACTTCAGAAGTTAAGTCCCATAGTGCTCAGAGCCATTTTTTATCATTTGTACACGAAGCGCTTCCATAAATCTATAACGCGTATACGCTTCGATTTGCTATTTGGCACCAGACGATTACAGTAATCTGTGCTTAGCATGTATATTTTAAGGCTTGAGACTCCTTGTGAATTTCTCTGTTTTACTATTTTTACTCATCGTCCGCAAGCAGAGACGTAGACATCGTAAGCTGTGCACCTCTGATGAAGTTACAATCCTAAGTTGTAACAATATCGCGTACTCGCACGAGAATAAATATGAGCTGATTCAGTCGTCAGTTTATGACACGACTTTGATAATGCAATTTGCAAAACAGTGCACTGGAATGTCGATTTGTGCGTTTAGTGACTAATAGGAAAATGTATACAGTAATGGATGCATGTCCGAGTGACAAGTTCTCTTTCTCTTGTTATATGTATTACGCTTATTATATGGTAATTTTCACCATTTCATTTTGATACTGCAACTGACAGTAATTATGTACTTTTCGCCGCTAAACGTACCTTTAGCCTGATTTAGTGGTGTCAGTGAGTTCCTGGTACATATAACGGTTCACGTTAATTATTCTGACATGTACTACATTTTACAATTTTTTTAAAATATTTATGCGAGTTGAAGATGATCACTTGACGGAAACTGATTGTCCCTAAACGAATACACAATTCAACAGCTTTTGAGGGTTTAGTGATACCGTTCTTTAACTAGATAGTATATTGGTGTGTCTGCGTGATAGATATAGGAGAATATGAGGTCGGTTCTTCATTTCAGCCTTATCTCCCCGTTCACAAATTTATAACACACGATGGCACGTCTAACAAACACCGGCTGGTCACGTCCAACGCGTCGATTCGCGTGTTTTGGTTACCAGATGCTACGCAGTTACGCGGAATGATATACGCATCCCTAAAGCTTTGATCCGAATCCGCATTTGCCGGTATTAATATTTTATAAAGCATTTGAACTCTTGGTGTATACCAGAGATTTGACGGTAGGCTTGCACCTGGCACAAACTGTTCCAGTCTCCTGAGGTCAATGCAGTCTGCTTTGAAGCTTTGCTGCAAATTATCGGGTGGCCAGATCTAAACGTCAATAGCATAAAACTGAAATTCATTTCGTTCGGCGTCTACCAGTGATGATCGACAATTTCGTGGTTTATTTGCGTTTGAGGCACTTTGTTGAGAACACGTTTGGCATCCTATTTTCTGTTCTGCAGGTGGACGCCATACTTTACATTTAGAAACCTAAAACTTTAGGTTCCGGTCGTTACCCAAAATTTATTTCAACACGAGATAATGGAATTAGAGTGAAATGAATACCCCTAGCTGCATACAGGCGTTGATATAAGTCAACGGGGACAGTTGAAAACGTGTGCCCCAACCGGGACTCGAACCCGGGATCTCCTGCTTACATGGCAGACGCTCTATCCATCTTCTACTTTTTTTTTTTTTTTTTTTTTTGCTGATTTCATTTTTTTGCTCGTAATTGTTCGTTGCATATGTTCGGGGCGGACGTCCCATGACATTCCTTAAAGTTCATCGTTGATCTGTTCACTCAGTTTTTATATTACAGAGGGCAGCCAATCCTCTGACCCAACACGCTCAGCTACCCTGCCGGCTTTGCGGACATGTCCGAAAGAACAGGTACCATCTTCATATAGTTAAGGCTCACCGGCCATTTGACCATCTTCTCTGTGCGGATGCACAAACAGTGCCCGAACTCTTACGGGAATCGGCAGTAAAACCGCGAGTAAGGAGTATAATGGGCAGGGGCACTATGGACATAGTGCGGGACGATAAGTCGCGAATGTGGGTCTCACGGGGGCTTGCCATAGATAAGTCCCTGCAGTCGCACTGTCCTCTGTGTCCTCGGTGGCTCAGATGGATAGAGCGTCTGCCATGTAAGCAGGAGATCCCGGTTGGGGCACACATTTTCAGCTGTCCCCGTTGACTTATATCAACGCCTGTATGCTGCTAGGGGTATTCATTTCATTGTAATTTCATTCTGACGAGCTGCATGGTCTTAATATATAACGAGATGATGGAGTGATGAACGCAAAAATGAATCATATGCTGACCATTTAAACATTCGCACAATCCTCTGAAACTTAGCGTTAGTGAGTGTTGTTCGTCAAAACCTTGGACCAGATTTTCGCAGACTCACATTAGGTACTATCTGAACAATCGTGAGGTGCGTTTAACTCTAGCCGCCCTAGGGAAGATCGCCAGATATCTAATTCTGTAGCCGTCCGCTTGGCCGAACGGTTCTAGGCGCTTTAGTCAAGAACCGCGCGACTTCTACGATCGCAGGTCCGAATCCTGCCTCAGGCATGGATGTGTGTGCTGTCCTTAGGTTAGTTAGGTTTGAGTAGTTCTAAGTTCTAGGGGACTGATGACCTCAGAAGTTAAGTCCCATAGTACTCAGAGCCATTTGAACGATTTTTTTCTGATTCTGTACGTTTCGTACACACTACCTTTTGGTGAAAAGGAACTTGAGGATCTGTTACATGACGTTCAGTTTGACATTAGGAAAAGGTAAAGAAAGGCACCAGAGAGGTAGTTCTGACGTTGCTCTTGATAATGGGAGCAAGACTAAAGAAAAATCAAGACACTTTCGTACGATTTGTCAATCTAGAAAAAGCATTAGGCAATGTTGACAAGTGGCGCAACAAGTTGGAAATTTTGAGAAAAATAGGTTAAGCTATAGGGAAAGGTGAATAATATACAGTTTCTACAAGAACCAAGAGGGGAAAAATAGCGATGTTATTGAGAAATACGATGCAATGTTCCTTCGGACATGAATGCATGTGCGAAAAAAGTGTGCATTGTAATTCGGAATACCACAGGTGCTGCAAAAGCGTTTTCATCCGCCGACACGGGGCAAGTGACTTTCAAGTAAAATGTGTCCCCTGTACGGGAATATACATAGTGGATTTACGAATACAGCTTGTAGACACATCGTGGACGACAACTGGAAGTTTGGGTCTGGCCGTGAGTCCTGCTCGGATAGCCAACTAGGAAGGCGACCGCTCGCGATAAGCGGGAAATCTGGGTTGGAGTCCCTGTCCGGCGCAAATTTTCATTGTTGTCATTCCATTATACAGCTGATGGCAGTCCTTATTCGCAACTGCAGATGCGTTTCACGCAGTGTAGCTGGTGCGAGGTGGAGGGTGCGGCAGCGTGCAGAGCTGTGCGGCTGCGCGGACTCGACGCCGCCGTATCGACTGCTACAATAGCTCCTCGTGGCCACGGGGCTCCTGCTGCCATACTCAAACTTTAATCCGCAAGCTGCATACTGTCGGCAAGGATATGCGTTTAGCCGGAATCGGACGAGTTAAATGCCTAAATAAGTGGGCGACAGCAGCTTGTCATTACGCTATGTTGCTTATGTCATGCAGGAGAAGAGGCCGAAAGAAACTTACCATTTTAAGCTGTAGTGCTTTAACATCTTATTCTTAAGTTACCAAGACCTCGTTACTGGTGGCCTTCACATAATTTCTTTCTGTTGGAGAAAACGTGGTAGCTATCTTGAGGTGTGCGAAGTACCTCGCACTGGGGTTCGTTCAAGTCTGTGTGAATTCCTAAGGGACGAAACTGCTTAGGTCATCGGTCCCTAGACTTACACACGACTTAAACTGCCTTATGCTAAGAACAACACACACACACCCATGCCCGAGGGAGGACTCGGACCTCCTGCGGGAGGGGCCGCGCAGTCCGTGACATGACACCTCAAGATAGCTACCACGTTTTCTCCAACAGAAAGAAATTATGTGAAGGCCACCAGTAACGAGGTCTTGGTAACTTAAGAATAAGATGTTAAAGCACTACAGCTTAAAATGGTAAGTTTCTTTCGGCCTCTTCTCCTGCATGACACTGCGCGCGGCTGCATTGGGGTTTCTGGTCCTGTGCTAGTTTCACTCTTTCAATTGTGTTTACATCTCTTGGCCCGTTAAATGAAGCGTTGCACCCAGTATTGAAAATATGTCATTTACTCTGACAAGATCTTTCCAGTAGAAGCTTTCATAAATTTCTCATTTAGTCGACTTACTTTCGTAATTACTTGTCGTGTTCTAACGGGAAATGAGCATTGATCAGAAAGCAAAGTGGTGTCCCAAAAGTTGGATTGTCACATGAAAGATATGACATTCACTTGTCGAAACAGTTGGGGGACCTGGCTGTTTCTTCTGAGTCCTTTCTTGCATTGATACATCGTAAGCCTTAATTCTTCTTTGAACTGCTCTGTATCACAATCGTCTTAGCTTTGTTTATATGTGTTCTGTGGTAAGTAATATAGCCTCTTTCATTCAACATCTCTTTAAAGTGGAGAAAGACTAAATAGACTGTGACTTGTAGGTAGGCCTATATATTCCCCGCGCACTTTCATTCCTAATGCGGTATTCTCTATCTCCTTGTTCATTGCTTCCCTAACATAAAACGCAAACGATATTGACAATGAGCTGCAATCCTCTCTTTTGCTTGGTTTACCGCCTAGCTGTCTTGACTTTTCACTTTTGTTAATTCCATAGGGTTTTTGTATATTTTGTAAGTTACTCGTCAATCTCTGTACTAGATCAGCATTATGACTAGTTTAATTTTAAATTATCTTTACCCTTAAAATTTTATTATTTTTTTAAATTGCGTGAAGAATGGGGATCCCCGTTTTTTATTCGAGATTTCCATTTTAGTAAATCACTGGAACGTGGAATTGTTCAAGCTCAAATTAACGTCCACTTTTCATGTGGTACTGCAAAACGTATCTCCCGTTGTAAAGGTGTTAAGTTTTAATTTACCGAAAGGAACTGTAGCACAAGTATTAATAAGCATGTCTCATTTTCAACAAGAAGTAGAGATAACAATATTTTCGGTAGGCATCTTATATTTCTGTTCTCACTTATATATATTCTATTCTGCGGGCCTTAGTTGTCGAATGATACTAATAACTTGTGATGGCACACCTGCATGTAGAAATCAACATTCTTGCAGGCTTGACATCTAGCATTTGCACTTTGGTTCCGTAGTTGATATAATTCACTATGGAAAATCTTAAGTAGGATTATGTACATTAAAATAAAGATTATTATTGATTATGTATTCAACAAATGTGGGCTTACTAAAACACAGTGGCGGAACTAATTTCATTACGAGTTTTTCCATTTCATTTAAAAAAAATGGTTCAAATGGCTCTGAGCACTATGGGACTTAACTTCTAAGGTCATCAGTCCCCTAGAACTTAGAACTACTCAAACCTAACTAACCTAAGGACATCACACACACCCATGCCCGAGGCAGGATTCGAACCTGCGACCGTAGCGGTCGCGCGGTTCCAGACTGTAGCGCCTAGAACCGCTCGGCCACTCTGGCCGGCCATTTCATTTACAATAAACGGTTTTCATTCTACACTGTCCGACCATTCTCCGACTACCCATTTACCTGAGTTTATTGAAAAAAACTGTTTTGATAATATATTCTTCCCTTATGTCACCCATACGTACGTGAAACAATGGTGAACTGGCAAAATCCATATCTGCATACAAGGAATTTCAGACAGCTACTGAAATTAAAAGGCAGTCCTGATTGCATATACACATTTATTTAAAAATGGTGACACAATCTATTTCAGTTCATCATCAGAACAGACTCTGCAATAAAAGTAAAATTAAGAGTCTTAGAGCATTGTCTAAAAAATAATTGTAAATTATATCTAAAAATAATAACAGTAATTAATTGAAGACATACACAAAGATGGCAGGCAGAGACGGTGACAATGAGCAGGAACCCAATGTGCAGGGCACACATGTCGACTGCTGGTTAGCGCAAGGTAACTTCGGGTTAAATACGGAAAGCTCCGCCTCCCGTTTCCCGCCTGACGTCAATAACTGCTAATGAGATGCAAAGAATAGGGAAGCCTGACAAAAGTACTGTATGTACATTATTATTATACAGAACATGGGTAAAGACAGCATAAAAGGACAACAGAATTTACTGTTGTATAAAGTTGTTTACTAGGAACGCTATAATTAACGTTATAGAAGTAAACCAATGATAAGTTCTACGAACAAAGACTGCCCTCTTGATGACTTGATGTTATTACGCGAGTCTAAGACTAGCAAAGATAATCGAGGAGACGCCATCGGTAACTAAAGCGACGACGTGCAGAACATCGATATGTTCCGTCTGCGTGGACCGAATAGCCGCCTGGACTAAGACATGGAGAGTCAATGGTGTATCAGACTGACGCTGTCGCTTGTAAAAGATACCGGCCATACGCGATGAATCACCAGAAAATGTTGAAATAGCCGTACGAGCCGCGATGTGAGTGCGTCAATAACAAAAGATCATCCAGTGACGACGAGCCAAAGGCCGCTGGAAACCATGGAGGCACAAATCTGGAACAAGCCAATAGGACAGGAATTAGTATAAAATGTTTGTACATAGCTAAATGTAGTCCAGACATATATGAAACAGTTCATGGTAAAATAACATAATGTGTACTGAGCAGTAAAAAATTGGCTTAAAATTACCTTTACTAAAAATTATGTAGCACAGGTTCATCTGTCGTCGTCAAGCATAAAAAGTATATTGCATAAAGCATACAGCATCATAGCTTACAATAAAATACCTTAAAATTGGCTACCTTTGATGGTCAGAAGATAACCAACTTTAATACGTAATATAAATCAATTCAGTATAATAAAATGTTTCGTAATATAAAAACAGTAATTGATAAGATTCATATGCAAGAGTAGTTTAAAACTAATCGTCGGTAGCTAAGTTATACTTTAGGCATTTAATTGAAATTACAAAAGAGTGTTGTAGCTTTGCAAGTCATGTGCGTCACATTACAGGAATATGTTGTCGACCCACCTAACTTGTACACTTGGCGAATGGGTAAAAAGATTCTTCTACTTTGCCCGATTTAGGTTTTCTTGTGGATGTGATAATCACTCCCAAAAAAGTGATGAAAACATAAGGGTTTGTCACATAAACTGCAACAAATGAATGCAACAGTTTCCCAGTCGCTCAGTTTTCCCTGTGCTCTGTCAAAACATATGTTTTTAACGTTTTCAAATTTTCCCGTGTGTAGACCGTCAAATCCTGCATATGCCCAAGCAAATCTGAACATGTCCTGGAATTTTGGAGAGCGAAGATGATTATGTGTGAGTGCCTGAACTTTGATAATTGAAAATAAAAAATTAAACTTTTAGTTCGAGGGAAGACTTGAACCAAGGACCTCTCGTTCCGCAGCTGCTCACACTAACCACGAGACCATGGCGCTCTTTAGCTCAAAATTTCCTTGATGTTACTTATTTTGCGGATGGACTACTCAGTTGGTATATTTTTTTCTTATTTTTTTCATAGTTCCACACAACTTCTTCCTGTTTTCTCGATTGATCTGTGTTCAGTTTTTCAAGGCCTATCCACTGTGCCAACTTATAACTAAATCTGAGGGGAGTGCGATGGGGAGGTTCCCCTGTAAGGAGTTCAACAGAAGTCCTTTAGGGGCAACGTGAACAATTTTTACTTTACGGGTATTATAAAATCAAATGGTTCAAATGGCTCTGAGCACTATGGGACTTAACAGCTATGGTCATCAGTCCCCTAGAACTTAGAATTACTTAAACCTAACTAACCTAAGAACATCATACAACACCCAGTCATCACGAGGCAGAGAAAATCCCTGACCCCGCCGGGAATCGAACCCGGGAACCCGGGCGCGGGAAGCGAGAACGCTACCGCACGACCACGAGCTGCGGACTACGGGTATTATAAATCGATCCTGGAGAATGACTACTTTGCCTTATATGTTGGCCCAGTAGTGATTTACTACAGGTTCTACCTGATGTATGTTCTCGGAATCTAACTTGGAAGTTACACCCCGTTTGCCGAAGGTATCCTTTATCACGAAATAAGCGTGTATATGCAATCAAGACTGCTTTTTAACTTTTAATAAATATTGTTTGAAGATCGCTGGTACTTCCATGTATGAATAACATTAAGATAGGGTTGCAAGTTAACATATATTTAAACTAATCTGCCTTATTGTGGTATCCACAACGGATAAAACTACAATTGATATGCGGGAATGTAAAGATCCAAATATTTTCCTCAAAATTTAATGTTAACTTTGTTAGTCCAACAATAGTCTGACAAACGCTAAGAAGTATAGTGAAAACCACAGTGCTGAACAAACTGAAACATATCATGTAAAAGTTAATACGTTGACACGATCGCGGTTGTAGATGTAACATTTAAAACTAGCATTACCACTGTGCATAAATGGTGGCTTTTAAACAGTATTTGAGCTATTGCTCATACTTCGCTTCGTTGCGTATTTTATCTCGCATTTTACATTTGTGTAGTCTTATCTGTAAAACTTGCGAGAAAAATCCTAGTGGCTCGTTGTTTGGCAGACTTACGTAACGCTACAGCTAACAAGCGCGCATTTCAGTCACTCTGTCGGGGTAATTGGATTAGCGGCTTTGCGCATCAGCTTTGTGGGACTTTTTTCATGACTCTGCTACAGATAAATTAGAATTACTACGCTAGCCATAACAGAATAGTGTTTAATTTCCTTCCACCCAGAAAAGGCCACAAGAGAGGCAAGAAGTGTACGTTTGGTTTATGTAATTTCCTTCCGTTGGTAGTCTTTTACAGCATGAGGCTGAAGGTAGATGTTTCGAACCTCGGGCGATGGAAGCTAAATTGCGCTCCTGCCACACGAAACTGCAGATGAATCAAGTAAATTAAATATTATTTACACGCACCCTGCAGGACCGAATGTTGCTCCAGCACTACTAAAAACCTTCGGGAGTGCGATTTTGACGCTAGGTAATTGATTTTGCATCTATAATTTGTTTGGGCGAAAAATCACGTTTTTAACCGTACACATGAATAAAACAGTTTTAAGGATTTTATAATAACTACAGCACTTAATAAACCCAAAACGGTACTGCAGATTACATTGTCGTTACGTCCTTAAGGATTTCTCCTCCCTATGTTTAGAATGTTTTTCAGTAAGGATTATACCAGTATTCCTTTTGTGTTCTGAACAGACCCGTTGTTCCCCGTTAATGTTTTGAATATGACTTCAGAAAACATTATGATTTCGGAAATGTGCTTTCCGAATAGTTATGTCAGTGCTTATCAAATTACTTACTTCTGTCACGCCTTCAAATTCTTGAGGAGTGATAAGATGAGGGAATGGAATTTCACGTGCAATTGTTACTGATCGTTGTGCGGCTGCTTAAAGCACGAATACATGAACTTTAACTTGTAATGTGCCCTCTTACACTAAACGAACGTCTGCAACTAACGCTTCCTTTTAAGAAGAGTTTCTAACTCTCCAAAGGCGACACAGAATCGAACTTCTATGACTGTGAGTCCCCAGCCTCACTGTTGGAAATCCAAACGGGACAGTCAACAGACCACTAAGCTCCGCGACGATTCCAAGGGTGTTGTTAAATCCAGACAAATTTTAAAAAATGTATGTACGTATGTAAGTTACACATCTCCTCCTAAAGCACTGGGCCGATTTCAAGCAAACTTGGTACACATATCATCTACTGTCTGGAGAGAATCACTATATGGGTAAGAACCGCCCACCTATCAAAGGTTGGGGATGAAAAAACAGTGCAGCCGACGATGAGAAAGCACCCACACTTTATAATAACCCAGTATTTGAGAAAGAGAGCACTTAGAGACTTATAATAAAACTTTAGAACATTTACAAAACTTTTTCTCGCTAACGATCCCCCACAAAATGATGAAAAGAAAAAGTTTATCGCATTTCATTAGTGATTGCAACACATGTATTAAACAGAGTTCTAACGGAGAAGGAAGTCGCGAATGGTTCTTCCGCGACGAATTGTGTTCTGTGATCTAAAACAGAACATTCTGTAAGGTTATGTATTGTGTGTATTAAACCAGGGACCTAGAAACGACGGGGAGGCTTCGTTCCGACGTAGCCCTCAGTGGTCCACAGCCCCACAACAGGCCACAGCAGTCCATCCACCCCACCGCCGCCCCACATCGAACCCAAGGTTATTGTGCGGTTCGGCCCCCAGTGGACCCCCCTCCCCTCCCCCCGGGAACATCTCATACCAGACGAGTGTAACCCCAAATGTTTTCGTGGTAGAGTAATTATGGTGTATGTGTACTTGGAGACAGTGTTTGCGCAGCAATCGCCGACACAGTGTAACTGAGGCGAAATAAGGGGAACCAGCCCGCATTCGTCGAGGCAGATGGAAAATCGCCTTCAAAACCATCCACAGGCTGGCCGGCACACCTGATCTCGACACTAATCTGCCGGGCGGATTCGTGTCGGGGACCGGGCACGCCTTTCCGCTCGGGAAGTAGGGCGTTAGACCGCGCGGCTAGCCGGGCGGGCTTCTATAAGGTTACTTTGATATTAATTAAGGCAGATTGTCGCTAGAAGGTGATACCATGATCAATACCTTTCCATGTCTGTGAGTAAAGTATTAAATTCTACGAAAAGTCTGCTTCGGTAAAACTAATACGCCAGGAACACTCGCAAAACGATGTCTTCATCAGTCTATGATTTAGCATCTCGCTTGCGTGCTCGAAATATTCACTTGTTGTTCCTTGACTGTGAAATATTCACATGCATAGAAACAGATATTTTTTAAAAAAGTGATAATACAGATTTTACGTCCAGCTGTTTTCACCATCAGGCGTGAAATCCACGTAAAACGGATAACCACAGACGTGCGACAATGTAATGTTTTTCCAACGTTTATGAAAAAGACCAATGGTATCTTCGTACCGTAAGTCAAGAGCTGACGGTGCAATGAATATTAATTTAATGAAGTTTTCTACCGTAAATATGCTGCCCAACACAATTAATGGATAACTTTTTGAAACGCCATAATTGGCTTCCATTGCGACGTGGAAGTTTGAAATTTGGCTCAAAGGTCCCTACAAGCTTCCTCCGTAATGGCGCAATAGCGTGGCGTCTTGTGACGTCACCCTAGTGCTGGGCGACGTTTCAGACTGCACGCTGCCGAGATAAGCAGAAAGATAAGCCAGAGCTCGGAACTTTATGTGTCGTGTAAAGTGGGCTAATGATGTCACGTTGTCACCAAATTTGACCACCATTCTGCTCATCACCAGTGTGAACGTGTCACACGGTTGGAAGTCCGCAGCTCGTGGTCTAGGGTCTAGCGTTGCTTCCTCTGGATCATGGGGCCCTGGGATCGATTCCCGGCTGGGTTGGGGATGTTCTATGCCTGGGGACTGGATGTTTGTGTTGTCCTCATCATTTCATCTTCATCATCATCATCATTTGTGAGAGTGACTAGACTGGATTGTGAAAAGAAAATGGAGTATGTAAAAATTGGGACTTTGTACAGGCGCTGATGACTGCGCAGCTGAGTGCTCCACAAACCAAACATCATCATCATCAATATGGCTGGAAGGTACCCGAAACTTGAAACCTGTCTAAAGCTGCAAACGACACTTACGCTGTTTCAGCCCTCCCGTGACATGATCATGAAGTGAACCACTTGATAGCCCTCTGATTCCGCATGCTTAGTACCAGGCGCAGGAGCAGCGAAGTAGCATGCCTGCAGGCGCCTAGGTCTCCCGTCACAGCCTGTTTCTGTACGTGTATTTTTATAAACACCTCTACAAAGGCACTGGAGTGTTGTCGAACTGTGGTTCTTACAGAGACTTCCTGCCGTTATATTCAAGCTTTTGCCAATGTCGCACCACTCTGTGATCACGCGATAGGAGGGCCGAAAAAGGAAGACTGAAAAAGTATAGACACCATCTGCTGCTTCGGATCCGACTCAGATCTCGTCGAATGGTTTTGAATAGTCCATAGTGGTTCCATCCTGTATACTAGAGCAAAAACTGTTGTCACACTGCACTTCCAAGGGGGTGCAACCACATTCAGTGGCCGACGATGTCCTTAGAGAAGGGCTGAATCGTCTTGGGGAGGGGGGGGGGGGGGTGACAGCAGTGTCAAAGGTTGTCTACAACGTCGTCGCTTTGCTCACCACACTATGTAGGAATCTATGCCCCAAGGAAAGGGGTGGTTTCACTGTCGCCCTTTATGCCAACCCAAAGGCCTTTTCGTGTCGGTTCTGAGCAGTGGTGTGTGTGAAATGTTTTCCCCGGCCTCCCAGAAGAAAACCGTTTGATTTCAACGCTGGGCCTCGCGTTTCTGTCTTCCATCGCAGAGGTGTCAAGAGAAGGGGGGAAATTAGGGTAAAAGGGTGTGTGACGACCTTCCCGTCGTATTCCAATGTAGCATAACTGATACACCTTACACCTCACATGAACTTCTGAGCTCTGGCCTCTTTTCGCATTTGTTGACACCTTGCTGTGTGAAGCGCTGCCGAGCCCGAGGGTGATGTTGCAGTGTGTCACACTTGTGCACCATTAGAGAGTAACGTTGTAGGCACCTTTGAGCTACATTTCAAACTTCTACGTCACATGGGGTACAATTACTAAATTTCGGAAAAGTGATGTTTCATTTGTGTTGCGCAGTGTATTTACTTGCCGTCTTTTCTTTTTGTCCTGATATTTGTCAGAGTTTTGGGAAAAGATGTACAGCTTATAACTTTGTTTGCGAAATTATTATGATTCCAAGTATAGACTTCGTTAAAAATATTTTTCCGAGGGCAAGCGGAAAAACCTTCTACAATATTCGAGTATCAAGAATTCTCGCCTTTTATTTTCTCAACTGGAAAACACTACGAATCTGCTGTCTAGTCTGGCCGCCTTGATTAAGGAGAACAACAATTTTTCGACTTTGCGCTACATACGCGGGAGAGAACCTTGATCAAAATATAGCCCGCTTAAGGCATAAAAGCACAAGCTGCAAGAAATTAAATGTAATACTGATGTGTCATTCTAATTGGTTTTCAGGGAAAAATTGAAGTGAGAGTGTCGTGCTGATGAGTATAACTGTTCATATGCTATGCCAGTGCCATGTAAATATAATACTGTAAATAAAAAAAAAAGTGTAACGTATGGAGTAGTTAGTTACGACGCAGAGACCTGTAACCAGTAACATCAGGGAGCATGAATAAACTATAAATTCTAACTCAATCGAACAGGAGCCTGAAATACAGTAAAATATTGGAGCTGTGGCACACAGATGATAGCTTCGTTTTTAGAAAAGATCGATATACGAAGACATCCTCAGTGGGAAAATCTGAAAATGAGAGAGTACTGATTGCTGGTCTGAAGTGCATCTGAAGGTAAGACCAGAAACGATTGCATCTATGATAATTGAAGGGACATTGTGTCGTATATCTTGGTACAAGGTTTCTGTTCTGTCCTCTTCTCATCGCTCTCAGTTTAGAGTTTTTATCTGTCTGGAAATTTCGAGAAGTTTCCTGGCGTTCGGCAGCCATTGTGAAAGCATTTGGCACTACGAGACAATGCGCTTCAGTGTACCACTCACTGCGTATTGCAGTTTCCCTGGGAATGCCCAGTGTTTTACAAGATCCTTATGGCCATTTTGTCTATGTCTCTCTAAACGGGTCCTACCTTAAACTGACAAAGTCAATAAAATCCCAAAATACACTCAGGGACCCGAAAAATGTGCTAAGACAACTCAATACAGATACGATGATTTTTTTTATTTTACTTGTATGTAGTAGTAGTATAGTATTAGTAGAAGTTTTATCAGTATTCCACCCGCTGCTGCTCCCTCTCCTCACATCAGTAAACATCCCATCATGATTTGGATAGTAAACATCTGAATATAACAGCTCCAGCCTCGATGTGGTTTCTAGGCGGTGCGGCTCATCAGCCCTCGTCGTTACCCTGCGAGACGGCTTCGACCCGGGGCTGGCTCGTCTCTGCGAATCCCTGAAGCGCCACGGTAACGCACTCGGCTATCCAGGAAGGTCCATAACAACAGGAATGAAAGTATGAAAAACATGTCGACAAGGACATAACGCAATAGTGGAACGTGGTTCACAAAATTATTCCCTAAATTTAATTATAAATTCCTCTGACACGTTATACAGTTCAAAACTTTGATTTTTTTTTTTCGTGATACTTGTGTCGTTGCGCTGCACAGTAAAACACATGTGGGTACTCTGCTTTGGCTCAGGCATGCCAAGCACTTGGTATGTCATACGCAATCTAATCTTCAATTGTGCAGATTTCTCTTGCGAAAGCATACTGTGGGGTGGTGGCTTGATGAACTTGGCCGACACAAAAGGTCTACTGCCATCTCTGCATATTGGTTAGTTGATGTCTTCGGAGGATGTGGGTAGTGCGGTGTTTCCGTGCGTCTGGTTATGATTAACCGTTAATAAGCGCTCATCTGGAGATAGGTTAGGTCGAAAGTTGAACGAAGGGTAGCGATTTGAAGGGCGGAGGAAAAAAAGTGGCAAGGCAAGAGCCAATGGAAAAAACCTCTGCGACAGTCGTGTCGGTTAATAAGAGCAGTAGCGCATTGCTTGCTATCTGCGACAGATCATGCAAGGGTTCGGTAAGTTAATGGTGGGTATCATGCAGGCGGATACCTTTGACGTCTTGAGGCGTTATTACTCGGCCATTGCAGCTGCGTACCAGCGTTGAATACTCGACCAGCATCAGCATACCTGTAACAGTTGGGTTCATCATCGGTTAGTGTCCGATAGGTGATACACCGGATTCACAGTGTAGCGTAGTGTTGGCGGTTTGTTTGTGCATTAGTGTGCGAGCTTGTCGACTTGCCTGCTCTTGCCTGTTGGCCGGCTGTGATAGCAGCTGGCTTATCCAGTCAGTATTGCTGATGTGCAGAGGCTTGCTGATGTTGTCTCTCTCGTGAGCATGTGTTAGCTCGCCATCGGTGGTTATGCCCTAGCTAGCAGTGTCTTGTGCTTCCACCTATGGTTGTGATCATAGTTCACCAGAGTAAGGATGAAAGGATTGTTCGGATGTGTCGAGTTCCTGTATAGTCTTGTGGCTAGTTTTTTTGAATAGGCTATTTCCTTGAGGGTTTCAAGGCGGTATTCATTGTGGAGATCCACGGTGCGAGTGTAGCGTGGAGCATTGCTAACGATGCGTAGCACTTTGTTCTGTATGATCTGCAGGGGGCGCAGGCGTGTAGCGTATCCCCAGAGCTGCGTACGTCATCAGAGGTCTGATCACTGTCATGTATATGGACCTCGATAACCTCCTACTTGGTGATCTTTCCCTATTGAGCATTGTGTAGAGTTGTTTGATTGCTTGAGCCTCGAGTGCCATCTGTTGGCAACGTATTCTGTGTGGTCCGCCCATGTAAATTTCCGGTCCAGTCAGACACCGAGGTATCCAACTTCCTGTCGGAAATGTATCGGGCGTGCATGTAGTGTTACTTGTCTACAGTGTTGTTGTTTGCGCAGTAGTTTCGGGCTGCGTCTGAAGAGAACTGCTAGGCTCTTGTCGACGTTTACTTTAATACCCCATCGTTCCAACCAAGACTAGGCAGTTCTGAATGCTGTCTGCAATCGTGAATTTATGTTCGACGGTTTCCAATCTTGTGCAAGGACTGTGGTATCGATAGCTACGATGCCACAACGTAGGTCCGCTCTGCTAGGTTGACACTACAAGAGACATCGACGACAGCGCCCTCTAGTCGGTGCTGTCGAGGTCTACGAGCTCCGCGACTGCTTCATCCCTTTTCATCAGGTGCAGACCGACAGGACACTTCGCTTCAACTTCGCCCCACCTTGCAAGTTACGTAATATGTTTGCATATGTTTATCCACTAGTAAAGGTGCCTTAACTGTATTGGCAGTACCGACGTAATTTTCCTTTTCCCGTTCCTATCCTACAAAAAGGACGGCTTTCTCATCCGCGTAGATAGCCAGCGTCGTGTTTTGTGTCGCTGGGAGATCATTAAGTTTGTTTAAGACAATGATCAAATCATTTTCACAAACAGGATTATTCAAGATGGGCTCCAGTATGCTTCGCTGGGTTAATCCAGCTTGGATACCGTGTTGTGTCTATTCTTTGCCCAGCACGTCAGTACTGAAACAATCGTTAGTGAGATATGAGTGTATGAAACGTACGAGCCCTTCGGGAAACTAGCATCGCTTTGTTTGCGTTTGAGGCTGTTGTGCCAGAGACGGTCGAAAGCTTTTTCGATGTCCAGGAACAGCCTCAGTTCGTGTTGTAGCCGTGTGTTGTATGTTCAGCTATGCGGAGGAGTAGTAGTGTTGTCGAGTGCTGATTCCTAAAGCCGAATTCCTCCAGCCTTAGTGTGTCATTGGCGATGCAGTGCCTAGTGATGAGTTTTAGTATTACCTTCTCGACAATCCTGCTGAGCGTGCACAGCAGACTGACGGGTCGGTAATTTTGCGGGAGTGAGTGGCAGGCGTGCAGTCCCCACTTAGCGGCAGGTGACGGGATCAGCGGTGACGTAGCTATGACGTCGGCGACTCCTGTATATCTTTTCCTTGTCCGAACAGTACGCTTAAATAAAAGACTGGAAACCGGCAGTACGTCAAAGCAAAAACATCCGTATCGCTCGACCTGCTGCGCTCTGTCCCTTTGACGTCATACGCTGCAGTGCACACGCATTACATATCTACTTAAATGTTCGCTCCCGATGTCTTGGACCTCCTTCAGTCTGCAGAAAATATTTAGCGCAGCATACGAATACATATGGCATACGGGAAATTCAGTGGTACAGAAGCACAGTTCTTTAATAATAGCAAAGGGAATAATCTCGATCAATCCATCATGCACAAAACCTATCAGAATAGAGCTATTCTTGTTCTCTACCAGACGATATTAAGGCATAATGTTCCCCGCTTCGTTTTTTTTTTTTTTTTTTTTTCATCTCTCTTCGTCCTTTTACTTTACCCCTCTTTCGTGTTTGCTTCCCTTTCTTCTGTAACTTGTTTCTTCTCCCTATTACCTTATTTCTCTTCTGCCTTTGCAGTGTCTTCTGTTAGTCAACAGTGCATAATAATTTGTAGTGGTAGAGGGTCGCGCATCCACTTCGTCGTCTACAACCCACGGCAAGAGTTTGTTTAGACAATGACCAAACCATTTTCACTAACAGGATTATTCAAGGTGTTTGGGTCACAGTATTTTTGGAAGAAACTTCCCAGTGTCTCCTTATTTAGTTCGTAATTATTGAGTAAAAACAGTTTTTGTTTTATGCTTCGTTGTTTTTCGAGAATGAATATTTGCTATAGAATGCCTTCTGACCATCGGAAACGTCAGAAAATGTTGCGAAGCGTATGCCGACGACATATGTATTTCCGCAGTGTTCTTAGAAGATCTCGTTTTGGTAGGATGGATCACCAGTTATTTTACTGTGCATATCGCTAGCGCCATCAGTGACACAGACTGTTGTGACTGGTATCAACGAACCCGATGCCACAACTCCGTCGACATAAAATTGTAGGCAATACACGACAAAATGTCGACACGAAATTGGGCAGACATGCTAAACAAAATTAGAGCCCTCATCAAATCGAATAGCGACAGGAAGCTTGATTTTTTACAAAAAAAAAAAAAAACAAACACTAGAAATCTCGGTAATAAGTAAACTGAATTACTTGACACAGATCTTTTCAGTGTCTGTTCCCATAGAAGATAACATCCAACAAGCGGTATTGTGGTTTATCAAGAGGGGAATTATTTTTAAAGCGTGTTGGGACAAATGGCTCTGAGCCCCATGGGACTTAACATCTGAGGTCATCAGTCAAATGGTTCAAATGGCTCTGAGCACTATGGGACTTAACATCTGTGGTCATCAGTCCCCTAGAGCTTAGAACTACGTAAACCTGACTAACCTAAGGACATCAAACACATTCATGCCCGAGGCAGGATTCGAACCTGCGACCGTAGCAGTCGCGCGGTTCCGGACTGAAGCGCCTAGAACCGCTCGGTCACGGTGGCCGGTGGCGGGTGGCTTACGTGTTAGACCTCACGGACGCAAGGGAAAAATGCAGATATCTCCTGATCAACCACGTTCGTAAAAGTACGGGGGAACAGAGACCACAGTATTATTAAGATCTTAATCAGCAAACAGAAGATAGCATGCAGTCGACATAGTAGTGATGTCAACTTATTAGATCAATTTTTTTTTCAATTTCAGCTATGTATACAGGAATCACTGTCCACAGAATATCCCAGCAAAAAAGCAGGTCTGTGACTCTTTAACGAATAGCTGCAAACAAATTCGTATAAAGGAAATCTACCACAGATAAAGTGAAATATCATCTGGAGGTATCTACGCAGCAACATTCTATCACCTGATATTAAAGTGATGTGGTAAAAAAAAGAAACAGCAATTGACGAAAAATTATGCAACATCCACCTCTGTACAATTTTCTCATGTGAAACATGTGGACTCGTCGATATGGTAATTCACAGGTTCACTTACAGACATCCAAAGGGGACTTAACAACCGTAGATCACACAACCCCAGGTTGCGTCGAAGAAAAGGAGACGATAAGGCCACAAAAGCACATCTGCGATCCAAAAAACAACGCAGCAGTCTGGATGGTCGGATACACAGCTACTTACGTTATTCACAGTCGACCAACTGTATTGAGCGATTATTATTCATACATAGAATAGAACGTCAAAAAAATAAGATTCCATAAAACCTACGAACAATTATTTGGCTACTGGGTGAATACAATGATCATTCCATTCTAACTAAGAAGGGAAAAGAAAGGAATCTGCAGAAATGGTTGGGTAAGACTGAAATGCTCCGTAGTGACGAGCTTTCACTGATTTGACAAGGAAAAAAAAGACAAGTACCGTACAAGGCAAAGTTTTTGTGTTGTACTTCTAAATGTTAATTTTTGAGAGTAATATTACTATTTACAATAATTTATAACGCTATCAATAAATATTTTACCGGGTGAGGTGGCGCAGTGGTTAGCACACTGGATTCACATTCGGAAGGACGACGGTTCAAACCCGCGTCCGGCCATCCTGATTTAGGTTTTCCACGATTCCCCTAAATCGCTTCAGCCCAATGCCGGGATGGTTCCTTTGAAAGGGCACGGCCGACTTCCCTTCCAATCCTTACCTAATTCGATGGGATCGATGACCTCGCTGTTTGGCCCCCTCCTTCAAGTCCACCAACCAATAAATATTTCTTCTGTGTAAAAAATTTTAAAATTGGCAGCAAAAACTCGCTGCAGTGTGCAACCGTTGCGCGATTGAGACGCCGAGCTCACGACTGAACCACGCGGCTGAAGTTTGTAGTTAGAGCTGTGTACTTGTGCGAGCCAGTTATGAAATGAGAACAAAATGGCGGATATTTCATTGCCCTTTAAATATAAACGAAAGTTGTTGTGCAGATATAGTTAGAGAACATTGCTTTCTGCAAAACTTTATTCACAAAAGAGATGGTTTCGAGAAGGATGAAACTCCACGTATAATTGATTTAGAAGATGTACAAAGCACCGTGCCTATAAGAACCCGCAGCGCCGCTTGTGTACGAGACAAATTTGCAGATTACTTTGTTAGCACTGAAGGCGCTGTTCCTTGGCAATTGAACAAGACATGAAACGTATTTTAAAAGTAATAACTGAAAAATACGTAAAAAATGTCTTACAGACATATCAGTTTCCTTTGCTTCAGTACGAATACATGAAGTGGCAACTCTGAAATGGACTGAACGGAAGTGTTTATGCGTGTCGAATTCTGTAAACTGTCCTTGGAGTTCGCGATCTGATTTATTAATCTCATCTTTGCATTCCTTTATAACGTGCAATGGAGCGTGTAAATTTCGGTTGTCTCAGCTCTCTCCTTAATTGCCCGACAGGTCTTGAAATTTCTGACGATGCTGCCTGACATTTTGTTCTCATTTGTAGCAGAAGGTGCATTGTCGCATTTTTACTCTTCCAGACCATCAAGCGCAGGATTATTCAGAACTGTACATTGTACCTACGGATTGGGATTCAGATTCGAATCTTTACTTGTGATTGAATTTACAACCTCATTATTAGCAATGTTTGCTAGTTCTTTAAGACTAATCATACCAAGATATAAAGTAAAGCACAACAGGCTGTAAGCCACGAGGTACCTCAGTCGGAAGCATCCTTCTTGTGTACAATCCTCAGCAGTTTGTATAATATGGATGTAGAAGAGAGAAGACTCAGTAGGCGCAAATGTTCTGTTACACTGTATAAAGATTTTCGAGGTTTATCCATATCACGTAAATCAATTGTAGGGATGGTTCCTTTAAACAGACACTGCCGATCTCCCACTTATTTCTTGTCCAGTCTGATATTGTGCGTCGTCTCTAATGACCTCGTCGTCGTCCAGGCGTCAAATCCTGAACTTCATTCCCTGTACTTCAGGCGCCTTACGATCAGTGGAACCAGTTTCAGTGATTGTGATTATACAAATTACTTTAGTTGCTACTAAGGCAACCGGCAGCAGTCCAGTGCTCTTGTCGTCTATGGGACGTTAAGCCGTAAAGTAGCTTCATTGTCTATTTTTGCAATTCGAAAAAAGTGATATTTCACATCACACCTAAATAAACAACATTACGCATGTTTTCTCTTGTTACTTAGAGTTGTTAGGAATCCGAGTCGAGTGTCAAGACGGACATATTTCTGTTCGGAACATACTTAAATCAATCTACTATTCGTAGGTGGAGAAATAATGTGCATATTGCAACGAAAGAGAAAACACATTTATTTTACTGTGTACATATGTCTTTTTTCCGTTAGATTATCCCAAAAGGGTGCTGCTACCTGAAAGCAGCCACGAAATGTGCACATAGCTGTCGCACGTACCTACAAACCGAGTTCAGTAGACGTGTAGACGTGGCTGCACGTGCCTCTTCTCTTACACACATACGCTTTAACGTAGTTACACACCCATCTTTTCCCCCCACACCACAATGCGGGAGGGCCTGTGGAGTGTAAACGTGGACCTAATGGAAGACTGCGAGCAGCTTATACGTTCCAGCAGACGTGCGACCGGTAATGTTCTTCAGCAGCACGAACTCCATCTGCCACCTGTCGGAGAATGAAGTGAGTAACGTGCTTGCTATGGGGGTAAGAAGCGCTCCAGAGGGTGATTGTGTCTCTATACTGAACTGATACTTGTCGGTCTGGAATACTTTCTGTCCTTGGAATGGTGTTGCACTCCTGTGTATGTGATTGCCAAATATAAAGTGTGCGAATAGTTTCATTATGAACAAGAGCCGTAACGTCTACACGACTTACAGAGCGATGGACTACAGTACTATCTGTCTCTCTCTCTCTCTCTCTCTCTCTCTCTCTCTCTCTCCCTCCCTCCCTCTCCCTGTTATGTAGGCGCTCACTGCTGTGGCATCTGCTATGTTTTTTCGACTTCACACAGAACATACAACTAGGTAGCTTCTCATGGGTAAATGCAGTCATCCACTGACTATTACAAGGTGTGGCTTTAAGTGATAGCAAATGAACATTTTCAGGTTATTGTTCGTTCACAGGTTAAACCAATTCCTAATCCTGTAGGACTTCATGTTAAATGTGGAGTCCGCAGCTCGTGGTCGTGCGGTAGCGTTCTCGCTTCCCGCGCCCGGGTTCCCGGGTTCGATTCCCGGCGGGGTCAGGAATTTTCTCTGCCTCGTGATGACTGGGTGTTGTGTGATGTCCTTAGGTTAGTTAGGTTTAAGTAGTTCTAAGTTCTACGGGACTGATGACCATAGATGTTGTCCCATAGTGCTCAGAGCCATTTGAACCATTTTTTGAAATGTGGAAGCACATCTACAACACGAATCTACAGTGCAGTGGGTGTCAGAGGGTACACAACGTACAAGTACCATTCTCCTCTTACCTGTTACAGGGGGACTTATAAAAGTAAGTTGCATGTCATTATGGCAGACTACGTAACTTTTAACTTTTATTGAATGCTACACTACACTTCAAAATGGCACAGATACATTACACTATTTTTCAACATACTCACCGACTGACTGTCAAAAACGGTTGGAATATTCTGTCAATATAATAAGATATTGCAGTGCCTGTGTTATTCTCATTACAATGCAGTGTTTCTCTGGACATGCATGCAAGTCCAAAGGAACAAGGCACTGCGGAGACAACAGCCGTTATGAAATACATTAAATAAATTCGCACTTGCGAATGAGGACAAACATCATCTATAGAAAGGAATGGCGAGAATGAAAATTTGTGCCAGACCGGGACAGAATCCGGATTTTCCGCTTATCGCGAGCGGTCGCCTTACCATTTGGCTATCCGTGAACGACTCACGGCCAGATACAAACTTCCATGTGTCGTCGACCATACATGCATGCCCACAGGAACTTTGCGTCGTAATCAGAATAAAAGAGGCACTGCAATCTCGTATTTATCTGCCGATACCGGGCAAGAGACCTTCAAGAACAACGTCTGACTTATACGTGAATAAACGATGTGGATGTATATCTTAAATGAGCTAGAATAAGCAAAGCCTCACTAGTTCTTATCAGTGATGTCATCATCCTCATCAGTGGGAAGTCACACACTCTTCTCCTCTCTCCACTCCTAATCTAAAATGGTTCAAATGGCTCTGAGCACTATGGGACTCAACATCTTAGGTCGTAAGTCCCCTAGAACTTAGAACTACTTAAACCTAACTAACCTAAGGACATCACACACACCCATGCCCGAGGCAGGATTCGAACCTACGACCGTAGCAGTCCCGCGGTTCCGGACTGCAGCGGCAGAACCGCACGGCCACCGCGGCCGGCCCACTCCTAATCTGCTGTCAAGCATACCACAGTATTAAAAATGCGGGAAGGTAGAAATAGCTCAGTTGTGTTAGTGGGGCATTAAAAACCATGTTCTCCTCCCCTTCTCTCCATCTGTCTGTAGCCAATCACAGTGTAGTACTCATTAGATCCAGCCAATCATAGCGCAGCATGAAAAATAAAAGAGGCTAATGAAAAATCTAAGGCAGTGGAAATAGCCCAGTTGCATAATGGGAAATTAAAAGTTCCTCTCACTCTTGCCTCCCCAATATCACCAAGCAATTACACTGCAGTATTAAAAATTCAAGATGATGGAAATAGACCAGTTGTGCGTTGTACCCCAAACCCCCCTCCTCCTTCCAGCCAATCAGAGTATAGTATTTAAGTGATGTGTAAAAGTGGTGTCAAATTACATTATTTCTGACATACACTTCTTCCTTCCTTCCTCCTATCTCCAAATGCACAGAGCCTGATATTAAAATGATGTGCCAAACGTGCTGTAAAGAACTATGTAACCCTCTGATTAATGTCAGAGATATTCATTGTTTACCTCCGGCGTAGAAATGATGTCAAATTACATTATTTACATACACATACATATATGGCTCTCATGCGATACGAAAATTACGTGTAAAAATGGTGTCATGTTACATCATTTACATACCAATCTGACATAATACTAAAATTTTACCAAGACCAAAAAATGGTTCAAATGGCTCTGAGCACTATGGGACTTAACTTCTGAGGTCATCAGTCGCCTATAACTTAGAAGTAATTAAACCTAACTAACCTAAGGACATCACACACACCCAGGCCCGAGGCAGGATTCGAACCTGCGACCGGCCGGCACCAAGACCAAAGATATGCATTATTTATGTAAAATGGCTCACATGCACTGCTTAACGAACCGTTTCCCCCACCTCTCATCCAATTATAGCCTAGTATTACAATGAAAGAGGTAGTCCCACCTGAGCTGTGCTCAAAAGTAGTCGAACTATATCAATAATATGTCAAAGCACCTGAAGTGCCTCAAATACCTAAAATGTTGTCAGCTATATTTTCATTATTGATTCCAGACAACCGTTTATGTACTTGCTCACCAGTCTCATTTGAAAATTTCGCTTGAAGCGATATGTTGTTCACTGTGGAACACTGGAACGAGTATGTAACATACTGTCTATAAATAATTAAAATCCAATGTTTGCTTTTATAATAAAATGTAAGAATTGGCAATATGTAGTAGTCAAACATAAGGTTTATTTTAAATATGAGGAATATCTAAAAAGTAAGGTTACAAGATTTTTTGCATAAACACAAATGCATATATGTCAATGAAAGATACAGAAACAGTAGCACAAGCGTTACATCGTTCTTCCACAATAGCAAAAATACATTTTGCCAACCGTGGGGCAGGCTTTTTAATACCTGCATCGTAGATGTCTCCCAACAACTCCTTAAACCACTTCTCGACTTCTTTTTTCACTTCCTCATTGTCGGAAAAGTATTTTCCACCCACATATCCCTTCTATTTAGAAAATGAATGGTAGTTGCTAGGCAAATTATTGGGACTGTTAGAGGGGTAGTTTAACAGACTCCAACGAAAGGAGGTCAACAATACTCAAGTGGAGTGCAGCCTAGCAACATCATGAAGGAGGCAGACTCCTTTTATGAGCATTCCACAGCAACTCTGTGGAGTTTCTTGTGGCTCTCACAGCATCATGCAGAGCTCATTGTGTCGCCTCTTCGCAAGAATTTGACAATCAGAATCCCTTTTCTTTCCCAGGAAATGGCTGTCACGACTTTTCCAGGTGATTGCGGAGTTTTGAATTTTTTGTTGAAGGGGAATGAATGTGAAGCCACTGCATTAACTGTCGCTTGTACTCTGGCATATTGTTGTAAACCCATGTTTCATTCTCCGTAACTGTGAAGTCGGGAAAAGTCTCTCTGTCACACAAAACGATCAAGAGACTCTCACATGGCCATGACTCTGTGATTTTTGCTCTGCAGTAAGCATCTTCGAAACGCATCAGCACACTACTTGCGCTATCAAAGTCGATCACTTACGATTTCATGAACGACAATTCAAGAAAGTTCAGGACACAGATTGTGCAGCCAGTCAATGGTTACATGGGGATCAGAATGGATAATCTCTTCAAGTTGTTGCACCACTTCATCAGTCTCCATGACAGGCGTTCACTTTCTTCCTTGATCGTGAATTTCCGATCTTCCGAAACTGTAATTCCATGCCCATTTTGTCACATCTTGCTCCTCCCCACACACTGACACAATTTCATGATGAATTACGGTAGCACTCACACCTGTAGAATTCAGGTGCGTATCACAGCAATCATTTCTCACTTAGCGAGAGACGGGATAAGAACTCTCACCTTTAACCGTCATCACAGTGAGTCAGGACACTGATGATGACCGTTACAATTCATTCTCTTCATTCTGCTCTTTTCAAATGGCTCTGAGCACTATGGGACTTAACATCCATGGTCATCAGTCCCCTATGACTTAGAACTACTTAAACCTAACTAACCTAAGGACAGCACACAACACCCTGTCATCACGAGGCAGAGAAAATCCCTGACCCCGCCGGGAATCGAACCCGGGAACCCGGGCGTGGGCAGCGAGAATGCTACCGCACGACCACGAGCTGCGGACTCATTTTGCTCTAACGTACACAAAAGTGGTACTAACTGTGAAAAACTGAATTCCCTGGTAGAGCTATGGCGATTGCAATTCTACTTTCTGGATATTCCTCATACTCTTCATCAAACCTTGAAAAATACGTTTATGTCCGAGGTGCTCACTGACACCAACGGATGACTGCGCTGTTAAAAACGTCAAATGTTCGCTCTTTGTACCCGAGTAGCTTATTATCATCAATAGATGTCTACGCTGGTCAAAATAGTTAAAATTTCGATCATTGCTCAGGACTTGATTTAAGACGCAACAGAGCCTGAAATTAACTATTTTCCACATCTGTGATGCTTGTCCAATCTCACAGTATTATTTCTAAGCCGAAAATGGTTGCAAAATTACGTCTGCAATACAAAGAAAGTGCAGTGTTCACATCAAGTATAAGATGTTAATGTCCATATACAAACATATTCGCCGAATTAGCTGATAAAATTCTAAAGTAAGTACTTGCTATTTCCATACCTAAATAGTTACAAATACCAGATGACATTAGAAGTTAGGCTTATTGGTGGGGGAGGGGAGGGTAGGACGTGAAACAGACCGATTTGGAGCCGGAGAGGCACAACAGGACATTTTCCAAATATATTAAAAACTGTAAAAAATTGAGATAATTAACTATAAAATGTGAGTTTTTTCTAAACATAAAGTTTAAAATGTAACAGCTCATTCATTTTTTCATAAATTAAATAAATTCTAGAGTCTCATACAACTGTAAGTGTGGTTTGTATGCTGTGCAAAATTCATCGAAGAATCTCTCTTACTTATGAAGAAAAGTGTACCTATAGCAACAAATGCAGCCAGTAGTACGTGAAAAAATGAAATTTCACATGTAAAAAAATTATTTTGTTATGTTTTTGAACTACCACTCCTATGAGTGTGAATTCTGAATCCCTCCTGGTCATTCTGAAGAAGTTTTGTGGATTTATTTGTAAAAGTATAGACAGTGGAAATTAAAATGTCCTGTGGTGCCTCTCCTGCTCCAATTCGGCCTGTTTGACGTCCTACCTCCCTTAAGGAATCAATGTTGTAAAACTAACATGACCAGTCTTGTAATGGCTGAAAATATGTGTTAGCTAATATACTATGCTAAGCAGGCAAGTACATAAGAAAATTGACAGTCTGAATGTAATTAATTAGGCCTACTCATGATGTATTAATCATATATTAAATATTTCCACATTTAGATTGTTCTCAAGTACCACTTTGGGATTGATAAAGATAATACATCACCAAAAGAAATAATCCATGACAATTATTGCTATTATTACAAATGACTGAGGCCTGCTAGAGGTTACATACAATAACAGCTCTCGACAAAGTTTTGCTGTCAGAACTATAGTTTCAACGCTCTCTAGAAAGTTTATAAATTGTATTTCCTACAATCAAGATCATTAAGTTTTAAAAATACGTGACCGATACAACATACCCAAAGGACAACAAATGCCATATTGAAAAGGAAGGGAGGAAGGAAGAAGGTATTCGATTTTAGGAATTAATAGGGTGTTTTATTACAATATATCAGTTTAACAGCAGAACAGAATCCTTTCTCTATGCACACTCATGAAACAAGCAAAGATAGTAACAGAGATATGTAACATGTCCAAACACAATGTCAGAGTTGATATTTCGAAAATAAATAAAATTATTGATCATAATTGTAAAATTTCACACACTTTGGGAGCAAATTAAATATTTCTACATCTAAATAGTCCGTGTTACTTTACAAAACGCACACGGTACTACTGATCAGCAGTTTTAGCGTAACCAGCACTAGTTTTCATTGAAAAATTGATAAGCATGCCACACTGGCAAACTCTAGGGACTTTTAAACTATATATCTAAGGTGTCCGCGTATCTTATTAAAATACATACGCCTTGCATGCTTACCGTGATTTGCAATATTTCTAAGAAAATTCGAGCAAAAATAAAGTTATATTACATGCAAAATTTCGAATCTTCTGAAGCCCATTTTGTACCCATGTCATACATGAAAAATGGATACCATTGGTCAGCAATTGTCAATGGTGATCAGTGATCACTGATTGCCAGTGATGAGTGATGGTCAATGATCAAGTATAGTCACTATCAACGGCAATTAGTTTTCAGTGTATGTGCTTAAAATCTTTAATAAACGACCATGTGACGCAAAGTAGGACTTACGTTGGCAACGTAGGACCTATGTTGTTGCTGTATGATCAGTAGTATGATGCAGTTAATTGCAGTCTGTGCTAACACTGTTGCTCGCACAGTGACAAGACACCTCTTAAATACAGAAGACGTTGTGCTCACTATCCTAAGTAACAGGATGGGCTGCATTATTTTTCCAATACTTTAGTATATTTTTCTTTCTTGATGTCACCACACGTGGATTCAGTCATTGTCTCTCTGGGATTATCAAAAAGTTTATGCAATAAATGTTGATGTTTTGACCTGCCCCAGCATGATCATTCTTAATGCAGCTTGCCTCCTCTACGATATTACTCAAGTTGAGACAGTGTGGGGTACAATTTTTTTTTTAAATCTGATGAAGAACGAATACCCTCCTGCTGATTCAGATGAGATAAGAAATTCCAGGGAATCCCCTCCCCTCACCACTTGATGACTTAGCTGGCGAATACTATTACGTACAATGTTTCCACACTTGTTTCGTCATAATCATAATCCCTGACTTCCTCACCACAGAAAGTTTCTAGGCGACAACATATGACATAAGGAATACCGTTTTTCCTCACGTATTGCCGTGATAAGCCGCAACCCGCTTTTGCTCGTCACAGCTTGTTGGAAAAAGCCTCAAATGCTTAGTCGTCTACGTGATAAGACATGCTGACTTCTGCGCATACATATTGACACAATCTGTAAGCGTGCCATATTTCACCGAGTATGATTAAATAAATATCTGCAATTGAATATAAAATGCTGCATTCACCTCCTTATTGCGCAGCTCAGTACATGTTGTGTTAAACGTTCTCGCCTCGAATGGAAATACGCCCGCATTCACCTCCTGAACAAACAGTGTCGTGCAATTCCATGCATGATGTGGGAAACACCTTCACTTACATAAGATTAGCTCGTCCTAAATACAAGACATATGAATCAAGAATAGCATCCTTCAATGATTCATCATTACCTATCAAGCAGCGACCATACGAACTGAGCGAAGCTAGATTCTGTTATACTGGTAACGAAGATAAATTACGTGTCTCCGTCGGGCTGAGGGCTTGAAACATTGGGAAGAATCAGACAATCCATGCTAGTGGCTTCCCAAGTGTCTGTCTGTCGTTCAGGTGAAGGGTAAAGGTTTTGTACAAACTAAATGTCTGAACAAAGATGTGTTAATTACGGCCAAGGAGGCAGCTAATCACGACCTTCCTCCGAATCCTCAGGAATCTGTGGCGACTGTTGATCTGAAAGCAGCAAGTATTTCATCCTCTAAAAAGCAAGTAACTGTGGGGACTATCAACAATGCTCTCATGTGTAAAATTTGTTTCTGAGAAAAAATGGGAGTGCTAATCTTTCCATACCGACACATCACTGTTTGTGTTGTATGTACACTGACCCTTTTCTGATGTTCTGTGAGTCAGAATCCTATTTCAGCTACAGTAAGAACTTATTCCTCATAATATATTCAATATCGATGATCAGTTTTCCCATATAAAATGGATTGTTAATATATATATTTGTACCTTGTTAACTGTGCAAATTAAATCACTTTTGTCAAACGAGTATCATTCTTTTATATGTACCATTAATTTGGCGATTCTGGGCGGTTTTGTGTTTATTTCCACCGAACTTGCATTGCTATTGTTAAAACGCATTGTTTCGTACAAGAGTGGTGGGCTATATAACAAATAAAATATGCTAAAAACAGAAATTCTATGTGCACCTATATTTGCCTGAGACAGACAAATAAAGTGTTAGAAATCGATACATGCATTGGGGTAATTTCAGACGTACGTGTTTTTTTAAATCTCTGTCTGAAGTTTCGAAGTATGAGGGGGAAATTCGGAGAAAATTTGACATTTTTTTAAAATTATATCTTCTTCCTGTTTCATATCGTACGCCCAATCTGACGAAATTATAAGTCACTGCATTTGAACGGTTCAACTTCTTGGTCTTTTTACGATCGGAGAGTTCCATTTCCTTTTAAGCACCGATTTTTGGTTTTTATAATTTGATAACTTCTTTCCGCGTGGCAATGTCACAATAAGGTTTTTTAAATGCTCCATTACGGTATTTGTAGTACTACGTGTATTTGTTTTGTGTGTGTGTGTGTGTGTGTGTGTGTGTGTGTGTGTGTGTGTGCGTGCGTGTTTGGAATAATGTTTGTGTTGTATGATAATAATGATGGTGATGATGAGAGAAGGGAGAGGGTGAAAACTAGTGCCAGCACATAGCATACTCCACGCAAATAGCACCAAAGGAGCCAACAAGTTTAACGTCCCCATGCTACGGACGGATCAACACAACAGTGTCACATGCTCTCACATCATGGGAGACTGCGGAGAGATTTGGCTTGTAACAATCGATGTTTATGTAAACTGTCCGCAGTATCACTAATAATGTATGTTTCCTATCTGCAGGAAAGGCACGTATAAACACACAAACACCGCAAAGAGCTGACTGCCTTTATACCGAGTTGCACCCTTTCCCACCTGAGTCGTTGATGTCTAATCATATACAGTACTACTGACACCAAATGCAATACCGTTTGACTGGATATGTCAGTTTACTGGATGTCATACTACTGCAGGCACACTATGCACAACTATTCCGGCCGTCAGTGTCAATTTCCCTACAAATATTCATACCATTATACTGATTTTTACTACTGTAATCAGTGTACAAAGTCACGTTTGGTGACAAAGGGGTGCCCTATTGGCAGGCTCCGGCGCCTACGACTTCGACACTCTGTAGCGTCTTTGGACGACGTTTCCAGGCATCGATTCCTATCCTCAATTTATTCCTCAAGACACCGTCTACGACACTTCAAAGTTTGTTACAACATATCTGGGACTCACTGTGTAATGTTCCTTAACATGTTTGGAACATTCTGTTTCTACAAAATTTCGATGGTTACCACTTCCATCTATTGGAAAAACGTCCCCTCGATTTCTATACGAGCTGCATTCAAGACATACAGTTTTTACTACAGTAAATTAAACACTTAGCAGCTCGTAAGACAGAAGAGAAGAGGATCGTGAAGTTTGAGTAAGGTAAGCGAAGTACCCATTGTCAAACTATCGGACATTATAAAAGAGGACGGATTAATGCGAAAATCAAGCACTGACAGTAGCCCACCACATCTACCATATCTGTTACAAATAGAATAAAGTCGGAAGGCAAGTTAGGGTTAAACGCAGACGGAGAAGCCATTAGAGACGGAGCGTAAACCCGGACTTATGTAGGATGGGGAAGGAAGTCGGCCGTGCCCTTTCAAAGGTACCATCGTACCATTCACCATAAGCGACTTAGGGAAATGACGGAAAACCTACATCTGATTGTCCAGTCGGAGATTTAAACCGTCGTCCTCCCGGATGCGAATCTACTGCCTTTCCACTGTGCGTCTTTGATTGGTAGCACTAACCACACTAGCAGTGCTCCGATTGATCGTTCGTTGTGTCTCAGGCAGAAACATCGGTAATAACCCCATATAAACGTAACCTCTTTGTGTAAGCCCTACACTTCGTTAATTATGAATGCCAACAGAGTTTCACAGGTTATTATAGAGCGCTATACAGGAATAAAAGAATTTTGTTCCAAGTGTTTCTGAAGACCATACTTTTTCTCTAGGAGGCAGGAACATCTTCACGAAGTTTGTGTCGTTATTTTTCCGACCAACCTGCAACTGATTCGTGAAACAAGTTCGCTGCGATTAGGAGATACAGTTTCGGCCCCCGTTGACCCAGTAGTTGTGGCGCAAGGAAGCGGTGTCTAGCCGAGTGGAGTTCCGCTTTAAGCCGTAAAACGTCGCGGCACAGCGCCGCGGCGCCAGACGGGCGCCGACTCGAGAGGGGCCGAGGTTGGCCGACGGCGGCCGAGCGGCCTCGCCGGCGTCGGCGTCAGCATCAGCGTCGGCGTCGGCGGGCCGGGATTTGATTTACACACGAGCGGCGCACCAGCAACAGGTGGCTGCGGCCTCGCGCCGCGTCCGCCGCCGCGCCGACCTGTTGAATGTTGCCGACCTTTTTATTAATTTTAATTGCAGCCGTCCGCCGAGGTTGTCAACCCGCGCCAAATGAAATGAACTGCTGTCACGGCCCTCAGTTAAAAAGGGTTTTATCGCACCGGGCAAACCGTTCTCACGATTCGGCGTAAATAATAACGTCACTACAGGCGTATCTTCTTTCCCTTTCAACCTGCTGGTATAAGGTAAAACACAGAGCGTTAGCTTGCGATACAGGGAGGAGAGACAGACCGGAATGGAATGTTTGCGGCGGATTAGCGACCGTGGTCTGGTGCTCTGACCAGCGTGACAGTCGTTTTTAGGCGGTTTCCACGCTCGTTTAGGCAAATGCTGGGATAGTCCCAACTTCACGCCTCAGAAAATACGATGCACATACAGTTAAAACACGATCACACTCAGAACAAAGTTTACACATCTAAGCTTTCTATGTAATTTGTCTATGTACGCCGGCCGGCGTGGGCGAGCGGTTCTAGGCTCTTCAGTCTGGAACCACGCGACCGCTATGGTCGCAGGTTCGAATCCTGCCTTGGGCATGGATGTGTGTGATGTCCTTAGGTTGGTTAGGTTTAAGTCGTTCTAAATTCTAGGGGACTGATGACCTCAGATGTTAAGTGCCATAGTGCTCAGAGCCATTTGAACCATCTGTCTATGTATAAAATACTGAATATTCTTTTTCTGTAACTTACTCCTTCTGTAAAGTGTCCTTAGATACCGTGTTTAACCGCTGAACAGTACTGACTGTTGGTTGACCGTGTGTTGAGCTCGTGAACAGTGTTGTGTAACGATACTTTAATATATAAATTTGAAATAGTGAGAATGAATCTAATTAACCGCCTAAAGAAACTAACTGGGTACTCAGTGAAAACTATTTAACTGAAACTCTATATTGAAGTACTTTATGGGAACATTTAGAAATAATCAGCAACCAGTTGCATGAAAGAAATTTTAGTTTTTAAGCCGTTTTAGGCACTAAACTGCTGCATACATCTTATTGTTGACTCTAACACATAACGCCACAGTTATAACATTTTCAAGAAGGGCACTAAGTGACTGAAATTGGTTAGGAAATTAAATTTCAAAAATGTGTGTGAAATCTTATGGGACTTAACTGACAAGGTCATCAGTCCCTAAGCTTACACACACACCCATGCCCAAGGTAGGACTCGAACCTCCGCCAGGACCAGCCGCACAGTCCATGATTGCAACGCCCAAGACCACTCGGCTAATCCCGCGCGGCAAATTAAATTTCTTTTATGCGGCTGGTTGCTGATTATTTCGATATATACAACTATAGCTGCTGAAGATGGAAGAATATTATGCATTATGAAACTTATGTAACATGAAGTGCAATGTCTGACCTGAAATATCCACAAAATAAAATACAGCTCAGTTCGCAAGAAAATAACTGTTTAAGATTACCTTTACTTTTCGCTGTAAATTAATCTGCTCACTTAGCACAACACTTGAAAATTCTGACTACGTACTGACACAGATGCAAAGGGGATCTGCCCTGAAAAAAAAAAAAAAGTAATTTACCTGCTGCTCAGCATGCTGTTTTGTGCCTCGTGTACTTACGTTCTCGAAAGCAAATCGAAATCACCGAATGCAGCATCTAAAGAAAAATAATCTACTCACTGCTAAACTTTATTTGCTTTTTAAAAACAAGCTGTGACTGCCTGTGGCGTGAGGTACAGTGCAAAAGCGACAAAATTTTTAAAACTTTACGAAGAATGATGAAGGGAGGTTTTATTTTAAAGAAAAGAACTCTTGAAAAATTGAGCTCTGATTATTGTCAAAAAAATGTACAACATAAGAAGACTCTAAGAATTATGAAAGTAACTCATTACAAAAACTACGAACATTTAAACCAATCGCGTTATTTGTGACATAATGAACACAAAGAGATCAAACTAACACTAATCATGAATCAGGTACAAAAATTTCTTGCAATTAATAGATCTGACAAACAAACATTTCATTCTTACGCGTGCGTTATCTTGAAATATTCCTCCAAAAATCTTCTCCGCTCATACAGTCAAGACAATATCTTCACAAACATGTTTTCATCTCCATAATAAAATATTCCCGATAATTTCTATCAGATTCACAAATATCACATATCCGTTATTCCAAATTACGATGGAATACATCCATGTCCGAAGGACCATTGCATCGGAATAACACAGGCCCTGCAATATCGTATTTATCCCCCAACAGTGTTGAGCGACTTTCAGGTAAAATGTCTCTCCTGTACGGGAATATACGTAATGGATGTACGGGTACAGGTTGTAGACGCATGGTTTGACGACATATGGAAGTTTGGGTCTGGTCGTGAGTCTCGCTAATGGTACATCCTAATGGTTTGGCGACCGCTCTTGATAAGCGGCAAACTCGGGTTCAAGGCCCAGTCCGTCACAGATTTTCACTGTCGTCAGTCCGTTATACAGCTGATGGTTGTCCGTATTCGCAACTGCTAACACATTTCATTCCATCATTTTTTAGGCGATTTTAAGTTGGTCGCATTACCGAAACTGCCTGTCTTGTGACAGCGAGAGCGAGAGCACCAGCAGCAGCACAGTACTGTTTGTATAAAGCGTTTATTTTGCATTTTGTTTACGACCTTCCACTAAGGAAGGGATTCTATTTGTGTTTATCTGCTCTGCATAGTAACTAACAGTTCTTGATAAAACTTTACGTAGTTTTCGTGTTAGATTTCTTAGTGTTTTCTTGATCGTTTAGAACAGAAAGCGCCCTAAAACCGTCATTTGTTTGTTTCGCGGCCGTTAGCCACTAGTCACTTGAATCAGCAGTTGTCTTGTGACAGCGAGAGCGAGAGCACCAGCAGCAGCACAGTACTGTTTGTATAAAGCGTTTATTTTGCATTTTGTTTACGACCTTCCACTAAGGAAGGGATTCTATTTGTGTTTATCTGCTCTGCATAGTAACTAACAGTTCTTGATAAAACTTTACGTAGTTTTCGTGTTAGATTTCTTAGTGTTTTCTTGATCGTTTAGAACAGAAAGCGCCCTAAAACCGTCATTTGTTTGTTTCGCGGCCGTTAGCCACTAGTCACTTGAATCAGCAGTTGTCTTGTGGCAGCGAGAGCGAGAGCACCAGCAGCAGCACAGTACTGTTTGTATAAAGCGTTTATTTTGCATTTTGTTTACGACCTTCCACTAAGGAAGGGATTCTATTTGTGTTTATCTGCTCTGCATAGTAACTAACAGTTCTTGATAAAACTTTACGTAGTTTTCGTGTTAGATTTCTTAGTGTTTTCTTGATCGTTTAGAACAGAAAGCGCCCTAAAACCGTCATTTGTTTGTTTCGCGGCCGTTAGACACTAGTCACTTGAATCAGCAGTTGTCTTGTGACAGCGAGAGCGAGAGCACCAGCAGCAGCACAGTACTGTTTGTATAAAGCGTTTATTTTGCATTTTGTTTACGACCTTCCACTAAGGAAGGGATTCTATTTGTGTTTATCTGCTCTGCATAGTAACTAACAGTTCCTGATAAAACTTTACGTAGTTTTCGTGTTAGATTTCTTAGTGTTTTCTTGATCGTTTAGAACAGAAAGCGCCCTAAAACCGTCTTTGTTTGTTTCGCGGCCGTTAGCCACTAGTCACTTGAATCAGTAGTTGTCTTGTGACAGCCGGAGCGAGAGCACCAGCAGCAGCGAGTACTGTTTGTATAAAGCGTTTTTGTGCTTATTTGCTGCGCTTAGCTTTTAAATAGTTTTTCTGGGAAAACCTAGCGTAGTTTTCGCGTCTCGTATTTCAGTGAGTGTTTCTTGATTATCAGAGTAGCTCATCAGAAGATTATCTTGGGAATTTGTCACCGTATAGGGTAGGGTAAACATAGTCATGTGTAGGGACTGTGGTTGTTGTGAGCGGACGCAAGGAGAATTGGCCACTCTTCGGGGGCAGGTGGAGGCTTTGTCTGTTAGGCTCATCGAGCTCGAGGCGCAGGCGTCGGCTCGTAGTGGCGTTGGGGCAACTGTGGTGAGACCTATGCCTACTCCGGTGGCCTTGGAATCACATGGAACCCCTGATGTCGCTGCGTCTTCCGGCAGTGAGCATCTTACCGGTCAGCCATCACTCCAGGGTGAATGGCGGACAGTGGTGGGCTCTCGCGTGCCTGGCCGAAAGGCGAAGGTGGGATCTGGCCGCGTGGCAGCTGCCTTACCCCTTTCCAACAGGTACGGGGTGCTTCCTAGTGGTGATGACATCGTTTCCGAGCCACCACAGGATGCCTCGCCTGTTGGGCCAGTGGCCGATTCTCCGGCAAGGTCCCGACAGTCACAGAGGGCGGGCCTATTAGTTATAGGGAGCTCCAACGTTAGGCGGGTTATGGAGCCCCTCAGGAAAATAGCGGGTAGGTCGGGGAAGAATGCCAGTGTGCACTCGGTGTGCTTGCCGGGGGGTCTCGTCCGTAATGTGGAGGAGGCCCTTCCGGCAGCTATTGAACGCACTGGGTGTGACCGGCTGCAGATAGTAGCACATGTCGGAACGAATGACGCCTGCCGCTTGGGTTCTGAGGCCATCCTTGGTTCCTTCCGGCGGCTGGCTGATTTGGTGAAGACAACCAGCATCGCACGCGGAGTGCAAGCTGAGCTTAATATCTGCAGCATAGTGCCCAGAGTCGATCGCGGTCCTCTGGTTTGGAGCCGTGTGGAGGGTCTAAACCAGAGGCTCAGACGACTCTGCGACTATAATGGTTGCAAATTCATCGACCTCCGTTATTGGGTGGAGAACTGTAGAGCCCCCCTAGACAGGTCAGGCGTGCACTACACACCGGAAGCAGCTACTAGGGTAGCAGAGTACGTGTGGCGTGCACACGGGGGTTTTTTAGGTTAGAGGGACCCCCCCTTGGGCGAAACGATAAAATACCTGACGGCTTACCAGAGAGGACATTATCATCGTTGATAAAGAACGTCCGTCCTCAGAGACCAAAAACAGGAAAAGTTAACGTAATATTGGTAAACTGCAGGAGTATCCAGGGCAAGGTTCCTGAATTAGTATCTCTTATTGAAGGAAATAGTGCGCATATAGTATTAGGAACGGAAAGTTGGTTAAAACCGGAAGTGAACAGTAACGAAATCCTAGACACAGAATGGAATATATACCGCAAGGATAGGATAAACGCCAATGGTGGAGGAGTATTTATAGCAGTAAAGAATTCAATAATATCCAGTGAAGTTATTAGCGAATGCGAATGTGAAATAATCTGGGTTAAGCTAAGTATCAAAGGTGGGTCAGATATGATAGTCGGATGCTTCTATAGACCACCTGCATCAGCAACCGTAGTAGTTGAGCGCCTCAGAGAGAACCTGCAGAACGTCGTGAAGAAGTTTCGTGATCATACTATTGTAATAGGGGGAGACTTCAATCTACCAGGTATAGAATGGGATAGTCACACAATCAGAACTGGAGCCAGGGACAGAGACTCTTGTGACATTATCCTGACTGCCTTGTCCGAGAATTACTTCGAGCAGATAGTTAGAGAACCAACTCGTGAAGCTAACGTTTTAGACCTCATAGCAACAAATAGACCGGAACTTTTCGACTCCGTGAATGTAGAAGAGGGTATCAGTGATCATAAGTCAGTGGTTGCATCAATGACTACAAGTGTAATAAGAAATGCCAAGAAAGGAAGGAAAATATATTTGCTTAACAAGAGTGATAGGGCACAAATCGCAGAATATCTGAGTGACCACCATCAAACGTTCATTTCTGAGGAAGAGGATGTGGAACAAAAATGGAAAAAATTCAGAAACATCGTCCAGTACGCCTTAGATAAGTTCGTACCGATTAAGGTCCAAAGCGAGGGGAAAGATCCACCGTGGTATAACAATCATGTACGAAAGGTACTACGGAAACAAAGAAAGCTTCATCATAGGTTTAAGAGTAGTCGAATCATAGCTGATAAGGAAAAGCTGAACGAAGCGAAAAAGAGCGTAAAGAGAGCAATGAGAGAAGCATTCAACGAATTCGAACATAAAACATTGGCAAACAATCTAAACAAGAACCCTAAAAAGTTTTGGTCATATGTAAAATCGGTAAGCGGATCTAAATCCCCTATTCAGTCACTCGTTGACCACGATGGCACCGAAACAGAGGACGACCGAAGAAAGGCAGAAATACTGAATTCAGTGTTCCGAAACTGTTTCACTGCGGAAAATCGTAACACGGTCCCTGACTTCAGCCGTCGCACGGACGCCAAAATGGAAAATATTGAAATAAACGATATCGGAATTGAAAAACAACTGCTATCACTTAGTAGCGGAAAAGCATCCGGACCAGACGAGATACCCTTAAGATTCTACAGTGATTATGCTAAAGAACTTGCCCCCTTTCTATCAGCAATTTATCGTAGATCGCTGGAAGAACGTAAAGTACCTAGCGACTGGAAGAAAGCGCAGGTCGTTCCCATTTTCAAGAAGGGTCATAAATCAGATGCGAATAATTATAGGCCTATTTCGCTTACGTCAATCTGTTGTAGAATAATGGAACATGTTTTGTGTTCTCGTATTATGACGTTCTTAGATAATACAAATCTCCTTCATCATAACCAACATGGATTCCGCAAACAGAGATCATGTGAAACTCAGCTCGCCCTATTTGCCCAAGAAATTCACAGTGCCGTAGACACTGGCGAGCAGATTGATGCCGTATTCCTGGACTTCAGGAAGGCATTTGATACGGTCCCGCACTTACGTTTAATGAAAAAAATACGAGCTTACGGAATATCGGACCAGGTTTGTGATTGGATTCAGGATTTCCTAGAAGAAAGAACTCAACATGTCATTCTTAACGGTTCAAAATCTGCAGATGTAGAGGTAATTTCGGGAGTACCGCAAGGAAGCGTGATAGGACCTTTATTGTTTACAATATACATAAATGACTTAGTTGACAACATCGGTAGCTCCGTGAGGCTATTTGCAGATGACACGGTTGTCTACAAGAAAGTAGCAACATCAGAAGACTCGTACGTACTCCAGGAAGACCTGCAGAGGATTAATGCATGGTGCGACAGCTGGCAGCTTTCCCTAAACGTAGATAAATGTAATATAATGCGCATACATAGGGGCAGAAATCCATTCCAGTACGATTATGCCATAGGTGGTAAATCATTGGAAGCGGTAACGACCGTAAAATACTTAGGAGTTACTATCCGGAGCGATCTGAAGTGGAATGATCACATAAAACAAATAGTGGGAAAAGCAGGCGCCAGGTTGAGATTCATAGGAAGAATTCTAAGAAAATGTGACTCATCGACGAAAGAAGTAGCTTACAAAACGCTTGTTCGTCCGATTCTTGAGTATTGCTCATCAGTATGGGACCCTTACCAGGTTGGATTAATAGAAGAGATAGACATGATCCAGCGAAAAGCAGCGCGATTCGTCATGGGGACATTTAGTCAGCGCGAGAGCGTTACGGAGATGCTGAACAAGCTCCAGTGGCGGACACTTCAAGAAAGGCGTTACGCAGTACGGAGAGGTTTATTATCGAAATTACGAGAGAGCACATTCCGGGAAGAGATGGGCAACATATTACTACCGCCCACATATATCTCGCGTAATGATCACAACGAAAAGATCCGAGAAATTAGAGCAAATACGGAGACTTACAAGCAGTCGTTCTTCCCACGCACAATTCGTGAATGGAACAGGGAAGGGGGGATCAGATAGTGGTACAATAAGTACCCTCCGCCACACACCGTAAGGTGGCTCGCGGAGTATAGATGTAGATGTAGATGTAGAAATACACATTGCAGCAGCTTTTGGTGGTTTCATGGCCAGTCTTTAAATACACAGAAGCTGTGCAGCACTTCTGAGCGGCAGGTATTAGTTTTCTCTGAAAGACTCCTCCGAAATCAGACCGCACACAGGAAGCTTTTCGGTCTCTGTAGCCAAGAAACTATTATTTTCGTTCCACGCCAGTAAAAGGTGCCCAAACAATTGCGTCACCACGCAATGTAACCCCCCCCCCCCCCTTGCCAGCCCTTACCTCTGACGCATACGCAGACGTATTCTCGCATGCAAAAGATCACAAAACTGCCGAATGGCATATGACGATAAATAGTCCCAAGCATCTTGCACCTTTTGTTACGATTCGGCAATGATTCTTGTAGGCGCTGAAGAACAAGAAAGTTCCTGCTTCATAACGTCCAATACATGTTCAACTGGAGAGAATTATTGCTGGCTATGGCATTTGTTGTTCACCACGAACAGCACATTGCATCGCAGCAGCCGTATGTCGACGTGCATCGCCGTGCTGAAAAACATGCCACCTTCCTGTCGAAGAAATGGCAGTAATACGGAGATAACAGCCTATGCAATGTAGCGGGCACTGGTTACTTCACCGTGCAGATACACCAGATGTGACCGCGAGTTGCAAATTCTGTGAAGTTTGGAAAGTAGGAGACGAGGTACTGGCAGAATTGAAGCTGTGAGGGCGGGTCATGAGTCGTGCTTGGGTAGCTCAGTTGGTAGAGCACTTGCCCGCGAAAGGCAAAGGTCCCGAGCTCGAGTCTCGGTCCGGCACACAGTTTTAATCTGCCAGGAAGTTTCATCTCTTCTAAATTTGTAAATAGTGCATTTGTAGAGCTCAAATGGAGTGCTCCCGAGGAAACTACTCAAAGATGATGCAAGTATGCTTCATCAGTTCCGAAATATTTCTCTTTAGTAATCCACCAAAAGCATTGTTCAGTCAAAAAGGCAGACTTAAGACATTCTTGTTATTTTCTTTGATTTATCAGGATCAAAGCATGTGAACTAAACATCAGAATTGTCACCTGATGGCAGAGCACGGCATCTGATACGTTTCGTAAATTTGAAGAAAGCTTACAATTCGTTGAGTTGTGTATTTGTTCGTATCTCAAGAACGTCATTTTCAGAATGCAGCGAGCGGCTTCCCATATACGAATTAGTCTAGAAAGTTGTATGATTGGAATCATAAAACAAAGTCATTGTCTGTATACAGTCTTGTCATAGCCACTGTAAAGTCCAAATCCGAAAGCAGCATCGTCAATAAAGTACAACACTCAGTACTGAAAGCACGTTTATTATGGACACCAACGAAGGGAAAGAATAGAATTGCCTCCTGGACGGGGAGTTGGTGCTATTTGCACAGACATCCAATATCCCACAATATATAAACGTTACAAACGTAAGGATTTTTAAAAAAACTTCTAGAAATGATAAATACTAAATAAGAAATATTTTCTGGTGATCGGATTGAACTACCGACCTGCAGCATTCCAGCTAACGATGGTAACGGCTACAGCGCATTGCACATAGCACAGCCCGTGCCAGTATTGGTATTCCGAGGAGATCCCTGTTTTATATGGGCTCCAAAAAACAGGGGTGGCGTAGTTAAAGCTGCTGCCTTCAGCGAAACCTTACTTAGTAACCGTCGAAGTACTGATGTCGCACTTCCCTGGTTGCAAACTACGCCTGTAAAACATATTCTGTTCAGCAGTCTCTTGTGTCGAGAAGAAAAAATGTTTTCCCATGGTGGGAGTGCGATTGATGTACAGCTGTTGGGGAGCGCCTAGCTAGTAAGTTGCGCACCCGGATCTTTGAGTACTAGTGGGTTTTGCCGTGTAGCAGATCGCTTTCCACGCGTGTACTGCTCGCTACTCGTATACGTAGCAACAGTCGCTTCGGAGCTGTCTCGTAAAATTCGGCATTGGTCGATTTACTTTTACTCACGCAATCCTGGAGAATGGTGTCGTGGCTGTGTAAACAGGTATAGTAGATTGCCTTCATCCGAGGGTATTCATCGCCATGTTGTGCCCTCGAAGTGTCTATCGACTTGTGAATTTTTACCAGCTGTTTCCATCTACATCCATTCTCTGCAGACCACTATGAAGGGAATGGCGGAGGTTACGTCACATTGTACCAAATGTTAGGGTTTTCTCCCGCTCTATTCGCGTCTGGAGTGCGGGAAGGTGGATTATTTAATTGACCCTGTGTGGGTTATATTTAGTCTTTCCTTATCTTTGCGATGCCTACTGGAGCCATACATAAGGAAATGTAGTTTATTACTACATACTCGTTCTTGAAACTCTGTAAGTAACCTTTCTCTGTCTTCAAGTGTCTGTCACTTGAGGATTTTCAGCATTTCCGCCAGTCTCTCCCACGGGTCAAACAATCGTATCACCATTCGCGTTATCTTCCTTTGCGTAAGTTGAGTGACTCCTGTCAAATTTATTTGATATGGGTCTCGCACGCTTGAGCAATCTCCTTTTTAGGTGACCTGCATTTCCTCAGTATTCTACTAATGAATCGAAGCTTTCCACTTGCTTTGCCAACGACTGAGACTATGTGATCATTCCATTTCATATTCCCACAAATTCTAACAACAGGGAAATGTACGAGTTAACTGATTCCATTTATGACTCACTGATATTCCAGGTATAGGATACTACGTCTCTGCGTTTTGTGAAGTGCGCAAATTTACATTTTATAACACTACCAGCTACTACTAAATTAGCAATACAGCGATAATGTTATTCCTGTGAAACGATTTTAATTTGACCGTGACCGTGCGTATAATGACTAAGATATCGGACTATATTCGTTTCTCTAAAGATTTCTATTGGAAGGAAGCAGTAGCAGAACAAACGGTAATCGAACCGAGGTTCTGTCAGTAACCAAGTAAACTGTAATTACGTAAAAGGAAACGGTTGCCAGCCTAATTAGGTAAAGTTGTGCCACGTACTAGCACAGTTCATAAAGAAAATTAACTATTGGGACTGACTCTACATGATACTGAAATTAAGTTTAGCAATAAGATACCAAGCAGTAGTGCAATTTATCAAGCAATGTAACGGTAGTTTTGCATGAACAACACGGAAGCAGTACGAGTATTAACCGTTTTTGCAACAACTGACTCCCAATAATATTTACTATCTATATAATGAAGTAGCAAAATAGTTATTATTATTATTATTATTATTATTATTATTATTATTATTATTATTATTTAATTAATTAATGGTGATGCAGCAATATTAACATGGACAAGAGGTTATTAATCAGCTTAATTACTGAAAAACACTGTCCTTGATATGGTTGTTAGGTAATTACATTCTCTATTCCTACTATTATTTGTATTCTTAAGAAGCATTCACTTCATTACACTATTTTGCTTCAGTGGAACATGAAGTACTAGTATAGTCTGAATAGTTGTAGCCAGTTGCTTATTATAGCGCACAAATGTTAGAGAGCTGGCAAGTGCACTTAATTAATGCAGTAATTGTAATGTGAAACTTGCCTCGACAATTAGCATGGGAGCCCAGTTAGTAATATAACTGTAGACGCAGATCAAGGCTAATCGTTTCAGCCACAGTACAATATGAGAAACGCTATTTACTATATACACATGAGATTATAAACAGTGTTACTCGCAAACCTGCACAATAATTAATCTTTATGCTAACCCTTCAAAATCTGCACGCCGGTAATTATTATGAATCATCACAGTTTTTGCAAGTAACTGTAGTAATATACCGAGATTTCATAAGAACAATCTTTAAGCAGAATATTTTAAATCTTTTATCTGGAATTGAATTCAGGTGAAACTTTAACTATCGTTTTATAAAAAATACACCGAGTGCTTCAGAACTTACGTTCACTGCATAATGATGAAATCTACCACTCCAAAATGTTTATTATCTGTAGTGAAAGTTTATGGGAACTACTTTTGAGCTCAATAAAACAGGATACTCGGAAATATCGTAGTACTTGGGATTGGACCCCAGCTAGGTAAACGACTAAGGACAAAATACAGGTGCTTAACGCCGGCCGGTATGGCCGAGCGGTTCTAGGCGCTTCACGGCCGCAGGTTCGAATACTGCCTCGGGCATGGATGTGTGTGCTGTCTTTAGGTTTGTTAGGTTTAAGTAGTTCTAAGTTCTAGGAGACTGATGACCTCAGATGTTAAGTACCATAGTGCTCAGAGCCATTTGAACCATTTGAACCAGGTGCTTAACACAAAGTTTACAGAACACAAACTTGTTACTGAAAAAAGAATTTGCATAATAGGTCCATGAACTTATACGGTACTCAACTGATAATTTGAGATGAAGGTGATGGCAATGACAATCTCCTGTGGCTGTTCAAGAAAGGTGGCAAAAGTATCTATGGCTCTTGGTGCGTAACAGGCTCTGAAAATTCTCTTCTTAGCGCCAGATTTTCGTGGTACAGATATAATGAAAGAATGCAGTGAATAATAAGTCAAATTACTTCCTCATCCGAGGTTACATTACATAATCTTGCTGTTCTTCTTGCTTCGTTCAGTTGACAAAATGCGAACACTTTGCCTGATAGCCACCGACTGACTGGTACCACAAAGGAGTCCTCCAGTTCGACCACCAAATCCACCTTTTGTTTCCCGCCAAATTAGTTTCTTTGCAGAGGACTTCCCTCCGTGTTTAACATGATTACAAACCTAATGCCCTATGCATGAACCAGTATTACAAGTACAGGTTTAACATCTCCATTCCTTTACAGTGCATTACTTTTGAAATTACATGCATAGATCGATTACAGTTGCATAAACGGCCATAAATAATGAATAAAACATTTACATATATGTTACATCAAAGAGCATGATTATACAGAAGTCACATTAAGTAAAAACAGACAAAGAAGTTAGACAAGAGAAGCGTAAAAAAATGGCGATAACAGTGGTACATTGTCCGCTTAGGGTCAGATGTAACTTATACCTTGATTAATGTAACTAGCGATTTACGTTTCATGGGCCAACTGCCAGCCATTCGTAATTCTTTCCCGAGCTCCGGGAGCTCGCTGCATCGCTCGTGGCACCTACTAGGTCTTCCCAAGTGTGGCTGGCTGTTCGCTGGCAGCACTGCCCCTTCCCGCCATCTGTTAATCACTAGGTTTTTTTATTCTAGCTGCGGAGCGAGGTGGGGCAGTGATTAGCACACTGGACTCTGAGTCGCGAGGACGACGGTTCAAATCCGCGTCCGACCGTGCTGATTTAGGTTTTCCGTCGTTTCCCTAAATCGCTCCATGCCAGTGGTGGGATGGTTCCGTTGCAAGGTTACGCCCAATTTTCTTCCCCATTCTTAAAACAATCAGAGCTTGTGCCCCACCTCTAATGATCTCGTTGTCGACGGGATTTAAACCAAAACTTACTTCCTTCTTTCGATCTGTAGCTGCTACAGGAACAGTGAACCTGTGAGGTGGCAGTAAAGTCCGCTCCGTTACAGTGATTGTGTAATCAAACTGTGGAGAAGTATGAATCCAAACCATCGTTTTAGAGCGTATATTGGTTTACAGAGTATGGTATTATTTTTAGGGAGCCCTTAGCTTACGCTTTCACTGGAGTAGACCAATCACCAAATGATCATCACTATCGATACTGTATTCCTTCACCAAGAGTTACGAGAGTATACTTGAACTATCGCAGAACTGTGCTTATGCACCATCGATAGAGATCGGCACCGATTTGATTGCAGTCTGTTCACTCATATGACTGTAACGATCTTAACACTTGTTGACAGTGTGTAGTGCGCCCTATGTTCAGACTAAGGTGTTTCGAAACAGTGATCGCTTGATCAGGTGCAATCCCTTCGAAACCGACAAATACACCGTGTTTTTACGAATTAGCAAGCAAGTTGTTGGGCAATGATCAAGAGTCGCGAGGTTTCGTCTGCAGCGTATTAAATTAATTGAAACGTATTCTATGCTGGAACTTGAGAGCAACGTTGTGAAGTATTTGTTCACCTCACGAATGAGCACATTGTGGGCTCGTTCACAGCAGTTATTTACTGTCTGTGTGGACTTGATGTTATTATGCGAGTCGGTGTTTTTTTTTCATCGCTCTTCTGACTGGTTTGATGTGGCCCACCAAGAATTCCTATCCTGTCCCAATCTCTTCGTCTCAGAGTAGCACTAGCAACCTGCATCCTCAATTACTTACTGGGTGTATTCCAATCTTATTCTGCAGCTTATACCCTCTACAGCTCCTTCTAGTACCGTGGATGTTATTGCCTGATGTCTTAACAGATGTCCCTTCTCCTTGTCAGTGTTTTACTCATATTCCTTTCCTCTCCAGAACCTCCTCATTCCTTATCTTATCAGCCCACCTAATTTTCAACATTTTTCTGTAGCACAACATGTCAAATGCTTCGATTCTCTTCCGTTCCGGTTTTCCACAGTCCATGTTTCACTACCATACAATGCTGTGGTCCAAAAGTACGTTCTATGAAATTTCTTTTTCAGTTTAAGCCCTGTTTCATACTAGTAGACTTGTTTTGGCCAGGAATAACCTTTTTGCTAGTGATAGTCTGCTTTGTATGTCTGCCTTGCGCCGTCCGTTCAAAAATCAAATGGCTCTGAGCACTATGGGACTTAACATCTGAGGTCATCAGTCCCCTAGAACTTAGAACTACTTAAACCTAACTAACCTAAGGACATCACACGCATCCATGCCCGAGGCAGGATTCGAACCTGCGACCGTAGCGGTCGCGTGGTTCCAGACTGTAGCGCCTAGAACCGCTCGGCCATCACAGCTGGCGCGCCGTCAGTCATTGGTTATTTTCCTACCTAGGTAGTGGAAATCCTGAACTTAATCTACTTCGTGATCAGCAATCCTGATGTTAAGTTTCTTGCTGTTCTCATTTCTGCTACTTCTCAAACGTTCGTCTCTCTTAGATTGACTTTCAATCCATATTCTGTATTTATTAGGCTGTTCATTCCATTCAGTAGATCCTGTAATTCTCCTTCACTTTCACTGAGGATAGCAATGTCCTCAGTGAATGTTGCCATTGATGTCCTTTCATCTGAATTTTAATTCTAGGACGTGAGACATTTGCGTTGATGAAAAGAGGGAACGAACTTTTTGTTGTTACTGCTTCTAAAAGATGGTGGTAACAGAATGGGGCATATACTGTTTGTGTAAGGGGATATTTTATACCAGTTTATTCTTCTCCTTTCCCAATTGCAAATTAAGCAGACCTGTGGGGGTGCTCAATTCTGCGCCCATCTAATCTCTCTCATCTTTATCTCTTTCCCGCCACGCAAACAATGCGTTGGAGGCACAAAACGATTGCACAGTTTTCTGAGAATAAAGATTACCCAACAGGTTTTTATGAGATATCTTTGCCATTTTCGCAGCGATTCACATTTTAACTTCCATGAGCATTCATATTAGACTTGTATACAAATTCACCTGTTAGGAACCCGGCAACGCCTCTCAAACATTGACGAATTACCAATAATGTCTCGCATCTCTCACGGCGATGGTAGTCCCTGATACGGTAGCTTTAACTGACGTTCAGAGGGTTGCTGAGGCAAGGACAGATGACATCAGGTACATGCACGGCTACTCAGTCAGAATATTTGCACAAATCTAGACATCATCACTGTTACTGCAAGAAATCTCTCATTTCACTGTGTCGCCGGATCACAGAATTGTTGTAACTGGCTACCAATGTGCTCAGGGATCTATACTGAAAATTTATCATGTGCGGTCGTGGATACCCGTTGTCAGACAAATCGTGAGTGAAAAGCGTATATTCTGATAATTGCAAGATTATTTTTCACTCGGGTAATTTTGTCGTTTGAAAAGGATAATGATGTTCCTCATTTAATTTATTAAGTAAATTATTGCTGAATATATTTTTGTTGCTGACATTTTGATGTACCAAGACTGTTGTCTACTACAGACATCAAAAAAATTTTTGCATCACCTCGGTTCCGAAAATTCCGGAAACTGTACACAAAATTAGAATAGAGAACAACATAAACATCATTTCAGCCCTTTTTATTACTCATGAAAACTACACACTTCATGTTATACCAGCATACAGCGATACCTTCAGAGGTGGTGGTCCAGATTGCTCTACACACCGGTGCCTCTAATATCCAGTAGCACGTCCTCTTGCATTGATGCATGCCTGTATTCGTCGTGGCATACTATCCACAAGTTCAACAAGGACTGTTGGTCCAGATTATCCCACTCCTCAACGGCGATTCGGCGTAGATCCCTCAGAGTGGTTGGTGGGTCACGTCGTCCGTAAACAGCCCTTTTCAATCTACCTCAGGCATGTTCGATAGGGTTCATGTCTAGAGAACATGCTGGCCACTCTAGTCGAGCGATGTCGTTATCCTGAGGGAAGTCATTCACAAAATGTGCACGATGGGGTCGCGAATTGTCGTCCATGAACACGAATGCCTCGCCAATATGCAACCGATATGGTTGCACCACCGGTCGGAGGATGGCATTCATGTATCGTACAGCCTTTACGGCGCCTTCCATGACCACCAGCGGCGTACGTCGGCCGCACATGATGCCACCCCAAAACAACAGGGAAACAGCGCATTGCTGCACACGCTGAACAGTGTGTCTAAGGCGTTTAGCCTGACCGGGTTGCCTCCAAACACGTCTCCGACTATTGTCTGGTTGAAGGCATATGCGACACTCATCGGTGAAGAGAACGTGATGCCAATCCTGAGCGGTCCATTCGGCATTTTGTTGGGCCCATCTGTACCGCGCTGCATGGTGTAGTGGTTGCAAAGATGGACCTCGCCTTGGACGGCGGGAGTGAAGTTGCACATCATGCAGCCTATTGCGCACTATTTGAATCGTAATAGGACGTCCTGTGGCTGCACGAAAGGCATTATCAACATGGTGGCGCTGCTTTCACGGTTCCTCCGAGCCATAATCTGTAGGTAGCGGTCATTCACTGCAGTAGTACCCCTTGTGCGGCCTGAGCGAGGCATGTCATCGACAGTTCCTGTCTCTCTGCATCTCCTCTACGTTCGAACAATATCGCTTTGGTTCAGTCGGAAACGCCTTGACAGTTCCCTTTTTGAGAGCCCTTCCTGGCACAAAATAACAATGCGGACGGAATCGAACCGCGGTAGTGACCGTCTACGCATGGTTGAACTACAGACAACACGAGCCATGTACCTCCTTCCTGGTGGAATGACTGGAACTAATCGGCTGTCGGACCCCCTCCGACTAATAGGCGCTGCTCATGCATGGTTGTTTAAATCTGCGGTCGCGTTGAGTGACATCTCTGAACAGTCAAAGGGTCTGTGTATGCGGTACAATATCCACAGTCAACGTCTATCTTCAGGAGCTCTGTGAATCGGCGTGATAGAAAATAAGAGAAACACACAGAAGGGGAGGAAGAAACGGAATGACACTTCACTGTTTGAAAGGATATGTGATATTATTGCAATTATCATTTTGAAAAATGGGTTCACAAGAGGTGACACTTGAAGGCGTGGGATGTCCGTGGCGTACCATTGTGCCGCCAGAGTTCCCTCAGATCACTGCCAGTCGTGACCTGTTGTCGTGCCCGACGGCTTCCCACACCATAACGCCAGGAGTAACCTTACTGTAGCTCTCCAAAACATTGGAAGAGTGGGACCTGTCCCCAGGTCTCCGCCATATTTGCTGACGATGGTTATCCATAGCTGCATTTCATTGCACAATGTGACGAGATTTATCAGCAGTCCATGACAAAGAATTTTGCAGGGAGTCCATTACTTATTCTCCGATGGCAAATGCTGCTGCACAAATCGATGATCCTACCTTCCAGTGGTCACATGTGATCCACCGGAACCCTCGACGAGTATGCCTGCCCTACGTTCCCACGTAGTCCCGCATCGGGCCACTGTCACGTACGAATGCCCCACTTATCTGGACATTGCACGACTAGACCAGCTGGCCAAATGGAGACTCACAATGAGTCGAACACTGCCAGGTGTTGATAGGTTGTGTCATGCGAATACACGCCGTGTCCTTCGCGTTGATTACTTAACAACATCGGACGTTGTTGACGACCCTTGTATACCTTCCCAGGCCTGGTAATAACACCGCACACGAACAAAACTAAAGCACTTGGTGGCCGTTGTGTCACAGACAACTGCAACTCATGTCATTTCCGTTGGTATGGTGCAGTGTGCTGTGGCTACTGCCAGGTACTCCACATCAGCGACCTCAGTAGTCATTAGACATAGAGAGCAGAATGCGGCGCTCTGCGGAACTCACGGACTTCGAACGTGGTCAAGTGATTGGGTGTCACTTGTGTCATACGTCTGCACGCGAGATTTCCACAATCCTAGACATCCCAAGGCCCACTGTTTCAGATAGTGACGTGGAAACGTGAAGAGACACGCACAGCACAAAAGTGTGCAGGCCAACCTCGTCTGTTGACTGACTGAGACCGCCGACACTTGAAGAGGGTCGTAATGTGTAATAGGCAGACATCTGTCCAGACTATGACACAGGAATTTAAAACTGCATCAGGATCCACTTCAAGTACTGTAACAGTTAAGCGGGAGGTGAGAAAACTTGGATTTCATGGTCGAGCGGCTGCTCATAAGCCACACATCACGCCGTAAATGCCAAACGACTCCTCGCTTGATGTAAGGAGCGCAAACATTGGACGACTGAACAGTGGAAAAACATTGTGTGGAGTGACGAATTACGGTACACAATGTGGCGATCCGATGGCAGGGTGTGGGTATGGCGAATGGTCGCTGTACGTGATCTGTCAGCGTGTATAGTGCCAACAGTAAAACTCGGAGGCGGTGGTGTTATGATGTGGTCGTGTTTTCATGAAGGAGCCTTGCATCCCTTGTTGTTTTGCGTGGCACTATCACAGCACAGGCCTTCAATGATGTTTTAAGCACCTTCTTGCTGCTTCCCACTGTTGAAGAGCAATTCGGGGACGGCGATTGCATCTTTCAACACGATCGAGCACCTGTTCATAATACACGGCCTGTAGCAGAGTGGTTACACGAAGTAACGTCCCTGTAATGGACTGGCCTGCACAGAGTCCTGACCTGAATTCTATAGAACACCTCTGGGATGTTTTGGAACGCCGACTTCGTGCCAGGCATCTCCTACCGACAGCCTCAGTGCAGCACTCCGTGAAGAATGGGTTGCCATTCCCCAAGAAATCTTCCAGCATCTGACTGAACGTATGCCTGCGAGAGTGGAAGCTGTCATCAAGGCTAAGGGTGGGCCAACACCATATTGACCGATGGAGGGCACCACGAACTTGTAACTCATTTTCAGCCATGTGTCCAGATACTTTTGATCACATAGTGTGCCGCGCGGTGTAGCCGTGCCGTCTTAGGCGTCTTGTCACGGTCCACGCGGCTCACTCCGTTGGAAGTTCGAGTCTTCCCTCGAGCATGGGTGTGCGTGTCGTCCTTACCGTTAGTTAGTTTAAGTTTGATTAAGTAGTGTGTAAACTTAGGGACCGATGACCTCAGCATTTTGGTCCCATAAGACCTTACCACAAACTTCACTTTTGTGCCAGGCAGTGTACTTACAGACAAGAAAACCATTTTTAACGCAAATAAAAAATAATTAATATATAAACTGATACTTCCTGGCAGATTAAAACTGTGTGCCGTACCGAGACCCGGACTCGGGAACTTTGCCTTTCGCGGACAAGTGCTCTACCGACTGAGAAAAACAAGGACGTCTCAGGACCTGTCCTCACAGCTTAAGTTCCGCCAGTACCTTGTGTCCTACCTTCCAAACATCACAGAAGCTCTCCTGCGAATCTTGCAGAACCTGTACTCGTGGAAGAAAGAATAATGGGGAGATATGGCTTTGCCACAGGGTGGGGGATGTTTCCAGAACGAAATTTTCACTCTGCAGCTATAAGTGTTTATAAGCACGACCGATTTCGCAGCATTTTATCTTATCATCAGATGAAATCGGTAAAAACTAATGGGCAAAAACTCATGTAAGGCAATAAAACGGAATTAAAATAAAAAGATATAAGGGATGAACATATTAACAAAATCAAGCATGTTCTGATCAGAAAAGAGAAAGGGGAACCCAGCGTTCATAGTCAGCAATTTTTTGCTCTGTGGCGGACATAATTTATAATATTTCATAAAACAACATAGGACGCTCCTGTGGTACGCTCCCGTAGAAAAATAGTTTGCTATTGGATTTTTTTGGTTGAATAACGTGGGTCCTTACCAGCATGTTTTTGAATTTTTTTATGGTTAACGAGGGACCGGTGCTGCTTAATTTTGCATAATCCGATAGATAAACATACTCGGCAGGGTTTTGGTCACTTTTTGGGTAAATGGGGACCCGTTAGCTCACCAGGTACGGATACTCCTGGTGAGTAGAATTTAGTAGTATTTTACCTATAATTTAGCTTCTTTCCTTTCTAGGTATCACGAGAGCGTGTCACAGGAGCGTTCTAAGTTGTTTTATGCTATTTCGCTACATAGTGAAAAATTTCTATGAACGCTGGGTCATCCCATTCTCTTTTCTGATCATAACACGACTTGATTTTGTGAATATATTCACACTATATATTTTTTTCATTTTAGTTGGGTTATGTTGCGTTACATGAGATTTTGTCTGTTACTTTGTACAGATTGCACGTGATAATGCAGCTAAAATGCTTCGAAACCGGCCGTTCTTACACATAAAGTACATACAGCTGAAGCGATTTTATCTTCAGACACAAATAAAACATTGCGTTGCAAATGTCCAAAATTTTCATGTAAATGATAAAGTATGATTGAAGTAGCAACAGAGGAAAAATGGGTGCAAATATCAGCAATAATAAAAGTTTTTGTTGCTTAACCAGCCTGCGTCCGTATGTGGCTACCTCCACGTAATCTTAGTATGATCTGTGGAAAACGACATCGTTATGATAGATGATAAAACTTTTTCATCTTTAGGTTTACACCGCCGTTACTAACATAAAACATTCTCCAGCGTGCCGTTACGGCCACCGATGCCTTCTTCACAGGCTATCTTTCTCATATTGACATGATGCCGGTGTTGTGTCCTTGTACGCAAGTCGTTTTCGCTGTCTGTTATGGTCGATGATGTGTGTGCGATTTGTTCGATCTCTCTTTCATACTGAGTGCCTATTAATAGCTATCTAAAACATTGAAAACATTACCACGACTTTATTTTCGTATTACTTGCTCTACGACGTTCTTAAAACTGTAGATAAACGAGGCACATCTGCTAGAAATATTTACTAGCACAAAACTGAACTGCTGCGAATGCTTCCACGTATAGCCACTCTATAGAAACCTAAAAGCGGCTTATAAGGCCCATTACACCGCTGAGGAGACAAAAAACATGGGATACCACCTTTCACCCGGCGTAAAGCAGCAACTCGGCGCGGTGTGTACTCAACAAGTCGGTGGAAGTCTTCCGCATAAATATTGAGCCATAATTGCGAAAGTATTGCCGATTGAGTATTTTGTGCATGAGCTAAGTTCTCGATTATAAATGTTTGGTAGGCTTCATGTCGGGCGATCTGGGTGACCGAATCACTCGCTCGAACTGTCCATAATGTCCTTCAAATCAATGGCCAACAGTTGTGGCCTGCTGATATGGCTCATTGTCATACATAAAAAAATCCCATCTTTGTTTGGGAACAAATGGTCTCCAAATACCCGAAAATAACCATTTCCAGCCAATTGTGTTTACATTCCATGTAAACACAGTCCACACCATTATGGAGCCCCCACCAACTTGCACAGTGCCTTGTTGACGACCTGGCTTCATGGCTTTGTGGGATCTGCGCCACCCTCGAACCCTACCATCAGCAGTTAACAACTAAAATCGGAACTTGTCTGACCACGCCACGGTTTCCAGTCATTTAGGGTCCAACCGATGTGGTCACGAGTCCAGGAGTGGCGCTGCAAGAGACGTCGTGCTGCTAGCAAAGGCACTCGCGTCGGTCGTCTGCTGCCATAGCCAATTAACGCCACATTTCACCACACTGTCCTAAAGGATACGTTCGTCATTCGTCCCATATTGATTTCTGCGGTTTTTTTCACGCATTGTTGCTTGTCTGTTAGCACTGACAACTCTATGCAAACGCGTCTGCTCTCGGTCGTTAAGTGAAGGCTGTCGGCCACTGCGTTGTCCATGGTTCGAGGTAGTGCTGAAATTTGGCATTTTCGGCACACTCTGGACACTGTGGAGGTCGGAATATTAAACTCCATAATGATTTTCGAAATAGAATGTCCCAAGCTTCTAGCTGCAGCTACCATTCCGCGTTCTAAGTCTGTTAATTCCCGTCGTGCGGACGTAATCACGTTGGAAAAAATTTAAAACGAATCACCTGAGTACAAATGACAGCTCCGCCAATTCACTGCCCTTTTATACCTTGTATACGCGATAGTACCTCCATCCGTATATGTGCATATCGCTATCTCATATTTCTCACCTCTGTGTAGAGTCATATGGCCGAAATACGTTCACTAGTAATACACTATTTTTTCCTGAATTTATACTGATGTCGAAGCAGTGTCCTTTAGTCGTTTTTCGTTCTTGTAGTTACTATACACTGATCAGCAAAACATTATGACCACTACCCACCGCGACGCTGGATGCCGCCTGGTGACATTGCGGGCACGCGACAACAAATGTCACGGAGCAGGCACGAACGGGGGATCGACCTACCGAAAATATGGGCTGGAAATGAGGAAGTCCATTCAGATAGGCGACTTTGTCAAAGAGCAGATTATTATTACGTAGAGCCTGTGAATGAGTATCTCGAAAACGGCGAAAATGGTCGAATGTTCACGTGCTACTGTCGTGAGCATCTACGGAAACAGGTAGAAGGACAGTGAAACTGCCACTAAGCGCTAAATGGTTGGATATCCACGACTCTTCCCTCAACGGGGGTTCGGAGGCTTGTCTGCTCTGTGAAGTCGGGTAGATGGTGATCTGTGGCATCTCTACCGAAAGAGGAAACTGCTGGTGCACGCACAAGTGTTTCGGAGTACGCCGTTCATTGTACGTTGTTCGACATGGAGGTCCGTAACAGACCACCCCTATGTGTTCACATGTTGACCAAACGACATCTTCAGTTACGATTGCAGCGGGTACGGGACAATCCAGATACAACCGTCGATCATTGAAAACGTGTCGGCTCTTCGGGTGAATTACTTTTTTGCTACAATAGGTCGACGGTCGTCTCCACAAACGCCGTCATCGACGTGAACGGCGGCTCGAAACGTGCAGAGCGCCACGAACGCAGGATGGTGGGAGCAGTATTATGCTATGTGAGGCATTCTCCTGCGCTTGCATGAGACTTGTGTTTGTAATCGAAGACACGCTGACATCTGCAAACCACCTGCATCTCTCCATGCTTTTCTCCAACGGCGATGTCATCTTTCAGCAATATAATTTTCCGTGTCTCGGAGTCAGAACCTTGCTACAGAGGTTTGAGGAGCGTTAAAGTGAAGTCACGTTGACGTCTCGGCGACCAAATTTGCCTGATGTAAATCCTATGGAACCTATATGGGTCAATATTGGTCACCATCACCGCATACGCAAATCAGCGGCCCGTTATTTACGCGAATTAAATGACCTGTGCGTAGACATATAATGCCGCATACCTTCTCGAACTTACCAACAAACTGTCGGAGTCCTAATAGGCAGAATCAGTGATATATTTCGTTCCAAAGACGGACAAAAAAGCTGTTAAGCAGGTGGTCATAATGTTTTGGCACAACAGTGTACAACACACACAAATGAGACCTTGAATATTAGCATTTTTCTGAGAAAAAGAATGCTATGTCGTAAGCATCTGGGAGTTCGTACTTCTCTTTCTGCTGTAAAATGAGGTATGCACTTCATCGTTCCGAATAATATTTCCCATGCGGTCTGTCTAAGTAGCGTCACCTCACTGAAGAATAGTCCGCAAGGAAAAAACCCGGTGAGGTTTTCCATTATAGGGGTGCATCGTACACATCACGCTGCTGTCTACAAGGCATTCCCTCAAATAGTTCGAGAGTATTTAATATGTGGTTTGCAGCACTAAATTTGATATTTCAGGCCACCTAGACGACAACGTAGAATGCTGTTTTGGTGCGGCAGTACCACTGAACTCGAACGTTACTTCTTCGAGCGTCTATTAAGATTCTCTGTCACTGATCATCCACGTATGAGTCGTCTCCCATGTGTTATTTAACATTCACTGAGGGGGTGAATTTAAATCACATGGCGCACCTCCATGAAATTTCGAACGTTTTCATAAAATCGCAGAGGAGATATGAAGAAATTGAGATTTTATCTGGAGCTCTTCAGAGGCGTATTACTTATTAAAAAGCTAATTTTCTTAAGTTTAAACGCAGTAACTCCTTGTCTTTGTAATACCTCGCCTGTCTTTCATCATTTACAGATAGTTGTCAATATTTGCACCACTTTGGAATCTTATCAAGATCGGAATAAATATCTGCGTAACGTTTCACACGAATATCAAAGATACTGTGGAACAATAATCAGCGTGAGTAAATCAGTTTGTAATGAGGTGGGACCCAATTCTCAATGTCGGCGGCACCCGTGGTAGCATACAGTTGACAAAGAACACCATTTGAGCGTGACCCTCACGGCGAATCCCGCACACATGTTAGAACTCACCTGGCAGGAGAAGATGCAATCGATTAAAACGTCATTAAGGAGCCAGACTCTCCGAAGTTTAGTCAGAATACGCATGGCATATTGCATCACTGCTCATATACACTACTTGCCATTAAAATTGCTACACCAAGAAGAAATGCAGATGATGAACGGGTATTCAATGGACAAATATATTATAACAGAACTGACAAGTGATTATATTTTCACGCAATTTTGATGCATAGATCCCGAGAAATCAGTACCCAGAACAACCACCTCTGGCCGTAGTAACGGCCTTGATACGCCTGGGCATTGAGTCAAACAGAGCTTGGATGGCGTGTACAGGTACAGCTGCCCATACAGCTTCAACACGATACCACAGTTCATCAAGAGTAGTGACTGGCGTATTGTGACGAGCCAGTTGCTCGGACACCATTGACCGGACGTTTTCAATCGGTGAGAGATCTGGAGAATGTGCTGGCCAGGGCAGCAGTCGAACATTTTCTGTATCCAGAAAGGCCCGTACAGGACCTGAAACATGCGGTCGTGCATTATCCTGCTGAAATGTAGGGTTTCGCAGGGATCGAATGAAGGGTAGAGCCACAGGTCGTAACACATCTGAAATGTAACGTCCACTGTTCAAAGTGCCGTCAATGCGAACAAGAGGTGACCGAGACGTGTCACCATTGGCACCCCATACCATCACGCCGGGTGATACGCCAGTATGGCGATGACGAATACACGCTTCCAATGTGCGTTTGCCGCGAAGTCGCCAAACATTGATGCGACCATCATGATGCTGTAAACAGAACCTGGATTCACCCGAAAAAATGACGTTTTGCCATTCGTGCACCCATGTTCGTCGTTGAGTACACCATCGCAGGCTATCCTACCTGTGATGCAGCGTCAAGGGTAACCGCAGCCACGATATCCGAGCTGATAGTCCATGGTGCTGCAAACGTCGTCGAACTGTTCGTGCAGATGGTTGTTGTCTTGCAAACGTCCCCATCTATTGACGCTGGGATCGAGACGGGGGTGCACGATCCATGCGGATAAGATGCCTGTCATCTCGACTGCTAGTGATACGAGGCCGTTGGGATCCAGCACGGCGTTCCGTATTACACTCCTGAATCCACCGATTCCATATTCTGCTAACAGTCATTGGATCTCGACCAACGCGAGCAGCAATGTCGCGATACGGTAAACCGCAATAACGATAGGCTACAATCTGACCTTTATCCAAGTCGGAAACGTGATCGTACGCATTTCTCCTCCTTACACGGAGCATCACAACAACGTTTCACCAGGCAACGCCGGTCAATTGCTTGTGTATGAGAAATCGGTTGGAAACTTTCCTCACGTCAGCACGTTGTAGGTGTCGCCACCGACGCCAACCTCGTGTGAATGCTCTGAAAAGCTAATCGTTTGCATATCACAGCATCTTCTTCCTGTCGGTTAAATTTCGCGTCTGTAGCACGTCATCTTCGTGGTGTAGCCATTTTAATGGCCAGTAGTGTATTATCCAAGCTCAATCCTACAGTTGCAATCCTATCTATGCATGAAAAATGTGCGAGACAAATATTCTCCGTGGCGTCGTGGCATGTGCGGAGGTTTGATTTGCCTTTTCTCAACACACCAGCACTGTGTATCAACGGCGGATCGGGGTTGAGGAATGCGTACCAACATAGCATGACAATATTCCTAAATATACAACGAAGATACTAAGGGAAGGTGCAGGAAGCATAATGGAAAAGATCTTCCAAATGTTCCGACTCATTTAAGGCCGCCGATTTATATCGACCCGGGCCGCAAAATTATCAAATATATCTATATTTACAACACAGAAACCAGCTACTTAGGAGGGGTCACACATAAGCAGTCCGCAGCAAGAGTCTATCAATAATTAATCCAGCGCGCTACTAAGCCTCCTATGGCAATCGTCACAGGTTTAGAGAAACGCCCAGACAAAGATTTTACCCACAGATATTACAGCTATCAGTTTGGATGTCGTCAACGAAAACTACCCAACTCTTTGCTAAGAAATATAATGTCAAATTGAACCCTTCCGCCTTAGGCGAAGTGTGTAGTGTTGAAACGGACATGGAACACTCATATCTGTGCAAGAAAACGATTAGTATTGGGATCTGGGTAAGAAAAAAGCTCTCTATTGTTACGAGAACCGCCATAAAAAAGATAAACGTCAACTAAGTTTTGCGACCAGATTGGAAGTTTTTCCCTGATGTTAAACACAATGCGTTTGCCATGCTTGTTGGACACTTAACGCTTTTTTGCTCGCCAAACTCAATGGCTCTGGTTTATAGGAATTTACTGACTGTCGCAACATTGTAGCCCGAAACCTCATCTAGGAACCAGGAATGGACCGTCAGTGAACAGTTACGTACGTGTGATTCTCAAGAGAGGTTAAGAAGGTTAGATGACATGAAAAGTATGCTTTAGTCAGCAACTAATCCCCTGACTGAATGCGACGGTTGAGAAAATTGTTAAGTTACAAAGACAAAGAATAAAAGTGCAGACCGTTGTGAAACTACATTGAAAATGCAACAGCTGGCCGATCTGGCCGAGCGGTTCTAGGCGCTTCAGTCCAGAACCGCGCGGCCGCTACGGTCGCAGGTTCGAATCCTGCCTCGGGCATGGATGTGTGTAATGTCCTTAGGTTAGTTAGGTTTAAGTAGTTCTAAGTTCTAGGGGACTGATGACCTAATGACCTAAGAAGTTAAGTCCCATAGTGCTCAGAGCCATTTGAATCATTTGAAAATGCAACAGAAACAAATCTCTGTTTGGTGTAACTTGTGTTCTCATTTCTGTTTAAAAGAATTATTATTATTACTATTATTGTAAGTGTAAGAGAAGAAAGTGATATGTTTTGCACATGCATAAACATTCAGAAAACCTTGTAATTCTTATTCAATTTCAATGGAAGGTACAGCAAAAAAATTGCATCATCAGCAGAAAGTCTGAGGTTACTATTAAAATTACCTGCTAGGTCTATTATTATTATTATTGTTGTTATTGTTGTTGTTGTTAGGTGCGGCTGAACCGCATCAGATCACACAAAGCTGCTATATTTCAGTCTGATATGTTTCCAAGCATCCCTCATTTTTTTTTCACCGTTTCTTTTACCTTCTTCAGTCCACTTTGCCCCTGGTTTGGTGCTGACTTCATTCTCTGGCAGAACTCCCCATTTGCTGATTTGTTGCCTGTATGAGTTTTTGTTGAAAATGTGTGATGGACTTCTATGAGCCTTTTCTAAATTCGTTTTGTCCTGGATCCAGGGTATGGTTTCGGGGTGTTTTGTGAGTGAGTCTCGTTTTTGAAGGTCTATGGATGTGTCCATGAAATTGCAGTCCTCTTTTTCTGGTCTTCGCAACGAGATTTGATACTTTTGCGGTTGTTTTTCGGGACTTGAATCTGCATATCTTCTGTTCTTTTGGGTCCGAGCATCCTTCTTAAAGTTGCGCTTTCTAGTTTGAAGATATGTTCCAGATTGCCTTTCCTGTGGAGTGTAAGCGTGTGGCTAGCGGCAAGATTTCAGTTTTGAATGCTGTGCAATAGTGCCTGATTTCAAAGAAATCCGCAAAGGATGGGGTATGGCAGGAGGGGGCACCCGCCCCCCCCCAACCCCCTTGGAATTTGGTGTGCAGACTTTTCATTCGAATATTGAGTGGAAACCATCAAATGTCTGAGATATGAAAAGTTTTTGTGCCACCTAAAAGCACTCCGCCTTCAGGCCACAAGTGGCCCATCGGGACCATCCGACCCCCGTGTCATCCTCAGCTGAGGATGCGGATAGGAGGGGCGTGTGGTCAGCACACTGCTCTCCCAGTCGTTACAATGGTTTTCTTTGACCGGAGCCGCTACTATTCGGTCGAGTAGCTCCTCAATTGGCATCACGAGGCTGAGTGCACCCCGAAAAATGGCAACAGCGCATGGCGGCCCGGATGGTCACCCATCCAAGTGCCGGCAACGCCCGACAGCTCATAACTTCTTTGTGTCACCTATAAAATGTAGTTATTATAGCATGATATGTCTCGAAAGTGATCAGTTCATTTATATAAAAATTGACAGTTTTAGGGCATTGCCCTCCCTCGTTTTGAAAAACTTCCTTGAACGTCCGAGTCTGATTTTCGTGTGTATGGACATATTTGTTTTTGTTATAGTTGTAGGTTTTGGCTTAAGCTATCTTGAGTTTTAGCTTGCATATTTTCTATGTCATTTCTTTCCCTCTGTGGGTTCAAGGATTTCGGTTGAATGAATACTGGAAGTCTGGAACTTCTCGATTTGTCCATATTTTGTGACCAAAGTAGGATGTTTTGAGCATATGTACTTGCTTGTTTTTTAAGATACTGTAAGTCAGCTCTTTCACCGCGCCTCTCTAGAGTTTCTATCTGTTTGACAGCTGTCGTCTCTTCGTCTGATAGTATTGTCAGATTGCGAAAACTGAAGAAAAAAATTTAATGCCACTTTTACGGCCTTCCAATTCATATGGTTTACTGGTAGTTTAATATAGAACATGAACATCAAGGGATCCAAAAGTCTTCTCGGCCACGCCTAAATTAGTTCTACGTCTGTCGATGAACCTCCATCCGGGCTAACATTCTGCGTCCTGCTTACCAAGAAATTCTCAATCCAGTAAGAACTTTTCTTTGGTAACTCATATAACTGTGCTTCCGTTAATGAACGTACCGACTCTAATGCTTTCGGGAAGGTGAGAAATACTTCATCCACCCTATTGCCTCGTTCTACTTCGTTCGCGATGTCACGTGAGAAAGCCGCAAGGCGGGATTGGCACGATCAGTGGTTGTCTCTTGTGGCGGACGGCTAGCGCGGTCGGCGAGAGGCCGGGAGCACGTGGCGGCACGGGCGTGGTAGCGCGGAGCCACCTGCCGCCCGAGCGTCTGAGGCGGGCGGGGCAGGCGATCAATGCCCGCGGAATGTGGCCGCCAATACGGCCTCGCCTCCGCTCCGCTCCACTCCACTCCACTCTCCCTGGCCTCCTGCCCATTCTTCTGCCTCCGTCCATCCTCCGTCTCGCCGTGTAACGACCTGCCTACAGCCAACTCTAAACGTAGCGCTCTGTCGGGACGTGCCGAGGAAGAGCTGCGTTTTCAGGCTGGCGAGTAGGACGTCGCAGAAATTGTTGAGACACTACAGTTCGTGTCGACGCGTCTCCTTGCTTATGTTGTATCCTTTGCTTCCCCTCCTGTTGGAAAACCGTGCACTTTAAAATTAGTAAAAAAAACAGTCTCGATCGCACAGTCAAATGGCTCTGAGCACTATAGGACTTAACATCTGGGCTTATCAGTCCCCTAGAACTTAGAACTACTTAAACCTAACTAACCTAAGGACATCACACACATCCATGCCCGAGGCAGGATTCGAACCTGCGATCGTAGCGGTCACGCGGTTCCAGACTGTAGTGCCTAGAACCGCTCGGCCACTCCGGCCGGCTGAATGTAATAAAGCATTCTTCAAATTTTACATTACGTTCAGAATGTGTTGTAAGAGGTATTACATATACTGCTTTTATACATATTCGGTATATTTGTGTTGTCACAGTTTTCGATACATTGAAATATGTGTAAAACACCACCTCAGCAGCTGTTTAAAAACGCTTTAATTTTCTGTACCGGTTACCTCAATCGAACATCATCAGGTGACACGTCCATCTGACCCAGTGAAGTGCTTTGGTACGTACTAAAACAATTTCAGTAAATACTGCCCTCAGGTACCAATCCCATTTTAACCTAATAATGAAAAGCCGTACTGACGCAGTGCTTGAATACAAGATGCAGTTGCTGAGTTGTTTGCCTATACATACTATTAACGCGGTTCACTTCCATTTGACTTTTCCTTATTACAATACAGTGGTATTTTTTCTTGATGTCTTTATATCATGCTACTAAAACTGTTGTTCTGAACTAAAGCTCACTCGTTCATATGCTAGTCAAGCAGTTGGACCACTTCGCTCTAATCACCTGGTGATTTAAACTATTGATTGTGTAATAGTGGCTTCAATATATCGAATGACAGGCAATTATGTAGTCCGCGTATCTCCGTGTCCACATTCCTCTGGCATTCATTTAACATCACTCAGTGCTCGTATAAATCACACTCGCAAACTGACGTCATTTGTGCTTCAGAACGTTTCTAACTGCGGATTCTCGCTTCAAACTACATGTGACGTACTACCCTCTACAACCTGTCGCCATTTTGAGTAAATATTTAGAATTAACATGCAAAAATTTCTTCCTGAGACCAAATTTTAAAGATACTTTAATTTTCTTGTTTTCCGTCCGCCAATTGTCTCTGCCTTATAACATTTTCTTCTTCAACTTACGTACGTCCGTCTGGACCAATTTCTTTACAGGTAATAAAAAGTTACTAGTTGCAGTAAATACTTTTCTTTCATAGACAATCAAATGGTTCAAATGGCTCTGAGCACTATGCGACTTAACATCTGAGGTCATCAGTTGCCTAGAACTTAGAACTAATTAAACCTAACTAACGTAAGGACATCACACACATCCATGCCCGAGGCAGGATTCGACCCTGCGACCGTAGCGGTCGCTCGGCTCCAGACTGTAGCGCCTAGAACCGCACGGCCACTCCGGCCGGCTCATAGACAATCAGTTTCAAAAGTTACGGAAAACTGACTGAAGACGTACACGTAAGTGAACGAAAACTTCAATTCAGCTTTTTCTTCAGTCACCTCCTCTGTCGACACACGCTGCGTGCGTTGATTTATGGGCAGAAAATGGTTAATGGTCGCCGAGGGATTGCGTCGGAGCATTGCCGCTTGGCACAAACCACTCGTTGCTTCGGTAAACTCTGGATCGCACGCGGCCGACTGTTGAAGAAGAGAGCCAACACGTCTTTCAGATAATTGTCTGTGGCTGACACAGAGTGCGGCGTTTGAACTTTGATTTTACAACTTTCGCCCTTGCTCACTTTCATTTAATCCGTCGACCATTCTCTGGTGTTTTGCTTTGTCGATAGATCGATTCGAAAGATGGACATCAAGAAACAGGGGTTAACTTTGGTATTCCAGCGAGGTATGGACTCACGTTCATCCGCAATTTGTTCCGTTCATGGATGAGGAAAGGCGTTAAAAATTTCACAGCCACTTTCCTCTTCATTGCACATCGCGCTAAACAGCGTGAAAAGCAGTTTTTCCGAAGTGCAGCTTCTCCGTGCATGTCAAAGATCACGTACATTTTCTACCTCTTGTTTGTGTTGCTTGTGTAAGAATATATACTCCTTGTGTCTCGCGCATACAGTCACCCATGAGAATCATCACTGCAGGCTATTTCTACACTGTTTCCAATTACGCCCATCAGGTTTCCCACAATTGAAACAAAATATGATTACTGCGCGCTGCTTTTCTCTCGGCCAGCGACGGACATGACACGTGGCGACAACAACAAGCACCTTTACCGGCGTTAACGAATCACTCGGCAGTACATGTAGAACGTAGTATCTACCAGTACTTGGAGATAACACTAAGACGTGGAGAAATCCCAGAATTAAGATCACCTTACACGGTTTAGGACATTGCTTCACTTTGATAAAATATCACTAAGGCTGAGTAGTATTGGAATCAGGTATTGGCAATAACCTTAAAATGAAACCAATCACATTGTGAGCGGTATAGTCTCCAGACTCAACGTGGAAAAGGGATACAGTTTTAGTAACCATACAAGTGCTTAGTAGGAACATCCGGTAAGTCCGTGGCAACTGAGGTTCCTTTCGTCACCGCGTTAGAAACACAGATAAAATAGTAAATGAAGTTAGATATAGTCAAACAAAGACTAAATGAAATTACTTTTCACAAAATAAATAATATGCAGCGTCAGGAGAGATTAATCTTGCTGCTTGGCCTGAATTCTTTTTACTTCCTTAATCCAACACTCCTTTTTTCTTCTCTTTCATTTTTTTTTATTTTTTTTACAGACCTCGAACATCGACGCCCCAGGAACTCGAACTTGTTACTAGGGCATGTGACAACACAACTCATGCTGCTCTAGCCTCTCAGGACGCGAAACAAGAACAATGCTAAGAAGGCAGCAAAACTACTTATAAAATTTCAGCCACGGTCTGATCGTGTCTTTATTGCATACCAAGAGATACCTTTTCACTATTCCGCTGATTTTTAATCCGCGAAAAAGCATTTCAGGTGCCTGAAATAGGCTCATTCTGTACCTCATTTAGGCTACGTAAAACCTGAAATAGACTTGAAAAATATTGCGCAGAAAAACTAATCATAATGTGAAATACACACTGTCGACGTATGGGCATATTATTATTCGTAAAAAACAAGGAAAATGAAAATACGCACAGTTTCACAACACAGCAAAAATTATACTACACACATAAAAAAATTTTGCATCACCTCGGTTTCGAGAGTTCCGGAACCTGTACAGAAAATTGGAATAGAGATCAACATAAACATCATTTCCTCCCTTTTTATTGCTCATGAAAACCACACATTACGTGTTGTACCATAATACAGCGAGACCTTCAGAGGTGGTGGTCCAGATTGCTGTACACACCGGTACCTCTAATACCCAGTAGCACGTCCTCTTGCATTGATGCAAGCCCGTATTCGTCGTGGCGTACTATCCACAAGTTCATCAAGGCACTGTTGGTCCAGATTGTCCCACTCCTCAACGGCGATTCAGCGTAGACCCCTCAGAGTGGTTGGTGGGTCACGTCCTCCATTAACAGCCCTTTTCAATCTATCCCAGGCATGTTCGATAGGGTTCATGTGTAGAAAACATGCTGGCCACTCTAGTCGAGCGATGTCGTTATCCTGAAGGAAGTCATTCACAAGATGTGCACGAGGCGGGGTGCGAAATGTCGTTCATGAAGGATGCCCTGCCAATATGATGCCTATATGGTCGGAGGATGGCATTCATGTATCGTACAGCCGTTATGGCGCCTTCCATGACCACCAGCGGCGTACGTCGGCCACACCTATAACCACCCCAAAATATCAGGGAACCTCCACAATGCTGCACGCGCTGGACAGTATGTCTAAGGCGTTTAGCCTGACCGGGTTGCCTCCAAACACGTCTCCAACGATTGTCTGGTTGAAGGCATATGCGACACTCATCGGTGAAGAGAACGTGATGCCAATCCTGAGCGGTCCATTCGGCATGTTGTTGGGCCCATATGTACCGCGCTGCATGGTGTAGTGGTTGCAAAGATGGACCTCGCCAAGGACGTCGGGAGTGAAGTTGTGCATCATGCAGCCTACTGCGCACAGTTTGAGTCGTAACACGACTTCCTGTGGCTGCACGAAAAGCATTATTCAACAGGGTGGCGTTGCTGTCAGGGTTCCTCCGAGCCATAATCTGTAGTTAGCGGTCATCCACTGCAGTAGTAGCCCTTGGGCGGCCTGATCGAGGCATGTCATTGACAGTTCCTGTCTCCGTGTATCTCCTCCCATTTCCGAACAACATCACTTTGGTTCACTCCGAGAAGCCTGGACACTTCCCTTGTTGAGTGCCATTCCTGGGACAAAGTAACAATGCGGAGGCGATCGAACCGCAGTACTGGCATTCGAAGCATGGTTGAACTGTAGACAACACGAGCTGTGTACCTCCCTCCTGGTGGAATGACTGGAACTGATCGGCTGTCGGACACCCTCCGTCTGCTCATGCATGGTTGTTTCCATCTTTGGGCGGGTTTAGTGACATCTCTGAACTGTGTATGTGATACAATATCCATAGTCAACGTCTGTCTTCAGGAGTTCTGGGAGCCGGGCTGATGCTACACTTTTTTTTATGTGTGTATTTTAATGTTCAAACTCATCCCAAACCTTCTTATTTTTTCGAGGATATCAATACAGTATAAAACACATATCGCCGTATATTTAAATACGTACAATGTTTAATTTAATAAATGTCGGATAAACCAATGGTTTCAAACATTCAGATCATAGTTGGCTTCACAATAAATAATTAATATCTTTTCTAGGTTTCCCAGAGGAAAACTACAGCGACTGTCAGTCATTATCAATTTATATGTCGAAAAGAGCGTTCTAGATTAACGGATGTGACAGGGGCGTGCTTCACTTTCGGCACATGTTGGACAGAAATGTTCCAATCAGGGGGGCTGGATTTTCCGCTAAGTATGTCCGCTGCTGCGCACAAGTCCTTCAGGCTCGTGTTTTTCTGCAAAATCTTTTGAATTTTTGCCCTTACTTTTTCTCTTATTTCACCTGACGCTTCATTAATTTCCTTTTTAACTTCATCCAACAAAGAAATGTGCTCGTAGACAGCTTTCCCTGAGCCTCCTAACTCGCAAATAATTCTTGCGATAAATGTGTAGTTGGCTCCAGTGTATGCCAAATTCCGTTGGACTGAGGGATCCTTGAGTAATATTGTTTTGCTGAAGTTACAGAGGCGGTGTCCTCCGGGAGATTTTCAGTTACCTTCTGGACTATTGGAGTATTCCGCTGTTGCTAACCACGTGGCCCATAGGGTAACAACAGATTTGGGAGGTGTTTCGAACAAATCAAGGAAGTCCTGGATGGCACATCCTGGTGCAACTTGCCAACGATCAGATTTGCAGTCTACCCGTCAAGTCTGTCAGTAGTTTCATCAACAGAAATCCATAATGAAGATTCCCCAATATGTTCTCGGATTCCGTGTAGTTCGTCAGTGTAAGCTGAATCCATACAATTTTTGTGCAACATTGACTCTATTGATTGCAGTACTTCTAAAGAAAACCTTTTGAACCAGGACTTTCTAGTTTTCGAAAAGGGATGTTTGCTCTCACAGTAGCGTGACAAGTTACTGCGGAAATGATTCTTTTCGGTGAATTCATCAGATTTCTTTGTTTAAAGCGTTTGCTTCAGTTTTGATTCTCGTTTAACGTTTGTTATGTAACGCTCTATCTGCATCCCGAGATAAATGGGACTAGATGGGAGAAGCAAGATATTATATAGAACTGCGTGTAAAAAGTATTTGGTATTGCTAAGGGGCACTGGTACTTAGTTTTACCAAAATAAAAAAATTAAATAAAAAAACATACAATACAGTTTAGCAGTTTTAGTTTTCCAACCATCGTGTCACTGAACTGATTTTTGTCACGACTCAGAACTTTAAAAAAATCAAAATTGGCACGTCAGTTTAAAAAAAATGCTTTGCCATATAGGAATGATATTTTCACATTGCTTACTGGTCCTTTAGATCAAAATTAAACTCGAAAACTTAAAAATTATATTAAAAGTGAACATTTGAGTCCCGAGGTCTCTTATTATAATTTTAAACAATTTTTACAAAATAAAATCTGCTTCAAAAATGCTCTGCTGTTGAAAGATATGAGAAAAAAATTCGCAATTCCTAAATGGCAGGAAAAACTAAGGAGCATAAAAACATTATTACGAACCTCTTTGTTCCATACTTGACAGAATATAATTTTCAACCCGCGGTATAGTGCGGAAACTCGAGCAGCAACATTATAATACCACCAGACTTCTTTTGAACTATTCACACACTGTAATTAGAGTAGATTTTGATCAGTGAAGCCGCATGGAGTGGCCGCGCGGTTAGAGGCGTCATGTCACTAACTGTGCGGCCTCTCCCGTCGGAGGTTCGAGTCCTCCCTCAGGCTTGGGTGTGTGTGCTGTCTTTAGCGTAAGTTAGTTTAAGTAGTGTGTCAGTGTAGGGATCGATGACCTTAGCAGTTTGGTCCCGTAGAAGTTCACACACACACACACATTTTGAACAGTGAACATGTCAGACATTATGCGTCCATCGGTACACTACGCACCAGTTTCGTTTGGCTGGTGGATAACAAAAATTCAGCAATGACCTCGCTTTTCTACAATGATAGTCCATGTCTAACCAAGTAGAGGTGAGGTTCTTTTTTTACTACGATGTATGACGTCAGTTCAAGCTCTCTGAATATGTTTGTTTGTGGGAACGCAGTTAGTCAGGACACTCTGAGCTACAGTTTTATTTCCAAATATCGCCTTCATTCCTCCCACCATCGATTTTTGTAGGCAATTCTAATCTTTCGAAAATACAAGAATTTTATGTTATATTAGTACGTTTTAGGATTTTAAAGCTAAAATGGGCAAAAACATGTATAACATCGAAATATGCTGTTTTATGTGCTATAAAATTAACGCTTACGAGCTTAATTAGTCATGAAAAGTATAAGTACAAGTTTATATGAAACTAGGACCTAAGAAAAAAATAGGTTTTAACCTAAAGGTCCGCGGTCTACTTATCACAGGACTATTGTTTAAGCAGTCAGTCCGTTCGTCTTTGTGTCGCCCTTAATACGTACCTGTATAGCCCAGAGCGAAGCTGGTTTTAAGTCGCTGCACTATCTGCAGAGCGGGCAGGTGAGCAACCCTCCTGTATTTATACCCCACAAAGCAATCCACCAATACTGTTACATCATGCGTACTAACAGTTGCACATCGTAAACATGTGGACTGGACATTGGTTTCCTTAATGATTCTCCTCCCAGCTGTCAGCATAGAAACTTTTTGTAACTTTATTTCTTGATGCTTTTAACACGTATTCTACTAACATGCATTTGCTTCAGGTAAGAGTTTTCTACTGACTTCATCTGTTCATGCTAGTATTTTCACATTTCGTGCGACTTCTATGCGCTTCATTTTTCTATCTGTTTACAACACCTCACTTTCAATATTCCGAGTTCGTTCTACCCCTGATTTTCTCTTGGTCCACTTCATACTTGTGCGAATTTTTGTGCTCCAGACGTATACTTCTGGGGACTTTTTCCCCGGTGAGAAATTAATATTTGCTAACAGTAGAGCTCTACCTATCTACGTCTGATGACATCTTTGCTATGGATGTTCAGTATCCTGAATAAAATCGTATAAAAACATAACGTGCCGCTCTACGCATGAATCCTCACTTTCTAGGAATTAACTCGTCCCGTTGCTATGTGCTTCCGCGATAAGTTATCAACAATGCTATCGTCGCTTAGCTTCTGGACAGAGTTTGATTGAATCTATGCTTATTTTCTGAATGTGAGTATTTGTCTGTGAGAAACTCCTTTAGTCAATAAGGGATAAGAGAAATATTTGCTGCGAAAGTGAGCAACTACGCAGAGCGCGGCATTCTTGCAGCTGACAATCTCCTGTATTGATCATGCAGTGCGCGGGGAGACTGAGCCATGTTCTCTATAAAACGTGATGTGAAAACCGAATGGTGAGCCGTCAGGATCCTCTGTGCTCCCAGATGTCAGAGAGAGATGATGTTTTTGTCTCCGTCGGAAGAATGTGTGCTTTATTGCTCCCGTCTGCAGCTGCTGCAATCACCTCGGTATAGCATATCAAGAGGAAGAAGGGGAATGTTTTGATATAGCCCAGAGTTTGTTTTCGCTGCAAACCATTCCCACTCGCAGCCTCTCATTCAGTCTTAGTAAACACCGTTGTTATTAAACGCAAGGAAATGCCACTCGATCTACTTGTTTTCAGCAGAATGCAAACAGACTACTTTTTCCCACGTTCTCGTCTCAGGCTTCCTAAGCGATAAAAGTACCTCATTCTGCCTATCTCTTCAGAAACGCGACATGAAGCTCGTAAGGTCGCCCGTGAGGTCGCTATAGGTCTCAATTTGTGTTGAAAACGGAAGTCGTTTACCCTGATCGAAACGAGGGGAATGCGCGCAATCTCACCAAAATGAACGTTAGGTATTTCTGATCGGGTATCCGGGTTCAAATCCCCATCCAGCCATCCAGATTCAGGCACTCCGTGTTTTTCTTGAAATCGCTCAAAGCGAATACGGGCATGATTCCTTTGAAAAAGGCGAAAAACTTCCCTTCCCCGGCCTTGTCCAAACGGAGTTTGTGATCTGTTTCTAACGACTTTGTCGTCGACGAGACTTCAGACACTAATGTCTGGATGATGATAATTTACTACCCTGGGTGGTTCTGGATAGAATTAAATACACCGTTATTTTATTCTTTAATTCACCAGTGGTAGCCACTGTGGCAAAAATGTTATTCACACGGCTTGTGGCAACGGTCAACTAAAGATATTATCCGCTTGTTTCCTTCTTCCATGTATACTGTGTGAACATAGCTGTTATGCTTTAAAAGTTTCCATTTAGCTTCTGTAAGGTCATAAGGTCGTATTGTAGCGTATTCGATAGATATTGTAGCGTATTCGATAGATTTATTGCACTGTCTTTGTAGCATTATCATTTAGGAAGGCTTCATGAAATGATGGGCAACCTTGCTAGATTTTTTACAGGTTCTGAGATTCCAAGCGTGTTAAACCATTGAAACTCAATATATGGTCTGAAAATCATGCATTAATCAGGAACCATATTCTTTTGTTTTCGATAACGCTGTACAACATAATTTGCGAAAACGCTAATGAGAACTTGTTCAGTATATCACATAGCATAAGAAGACTATCTACCCGTACACACACGTGATTGCCTCAATCGACAGAGTCATTAAAAAAATAATGAACATCAGAATTTAAGGACTGAATAAACAGTTATATCTGTACTGAGCAGTATGAATTCATCAAATTCGAAGGTCAAAAACATTCACACTTTCTTGCAACGTGCGTGCGAAGTAAGTTCTATTAGTGCCGAAGTAATCGATAGTCCAATGCCAGAATAATTGAATATTTAAATTCAGAAAGTAATTTCAGTTTCTGGAAGGCAAGGTACCAATTTTAATAGAAGTATTTAATAACCAGTTGCACATTCCAGTAGCAAAACAATCGCCATACGTGTTTTTCTTGATTTCGCAAATAATTTGACAGTTAAACAACGTAAGATCAAGGCTGAAGTGTGAATGCTGAAGTTCTTCTCTGCTAAATTCGTTTTTCAGTGTGAATATGGGCAATGTCGTGAACAACAATATCACCGTTTAACACAAATATAGGATGTTTGGAGGCCAACGTCAGCAGTGCAGTAAGAAATCTTTTGCCGTGTAACTTTCACGTGAAAGAGCAGCAAGTACACGACGGAATAGAATTGCGGTTAATTTGGTGACCTCGAGGTTTATACGAGACACAGAGTGTTGTAATAGATAAATTAGCTCAGAAAACAAACTCTAAGCAGAATTAAATTTTCACTCTGCAGCGGAGTGTGCGCTGATACGAAACTTCCTGGAAGATTGAAAGTGTGTGCCAGACACGGCGTGGGTAGCTCAGATGGTAGAGCACTTGCTCGCCAAAAGCAAAGGTCACAAGTTCGAGTCTCGGTCCGGCACACAGTTTTAACCTGCCAGGAAGTTTCAAACTCTAAGCAAGTAGCTGCAGAACAACTACATACAAACAAAACTAAATGAAATATGAAATCCTTATTCCTAGGCGAGGTCTCTTAACAAAATGGGCACCTTTTTCAGACATGACGTAACTAAGTTTCTGCACCAGCAATGAAAATCCAGAAATGTCAATAATAATAACAAAAATTAGACGTATACAAACTTATTTGCAATTAATGCCCAGTCATTTATATTGAAAAAGAAAACAGATAAAATCGTCAGAGGAAGATATGATGATCAGATGGACACAATCAAAAACCTAATCAGATCCAGTTTTGTCGCACATTTTGCCCAACGCAGCCATTCAGCAAATAGCAATAGTACAACCTGCTGGTGTTTCATCCTTTCTACAAGGTCATAATGCTTGACCTTCTTGTACATATATAAATCTACGAGTATATCAACACAGACACGGCAGTAGATTTTAATACTTGAGTATCAGAAGAAACTGGGAAACGTGCATTTCATACCTTACTTCAACCATTCAAAACGATTAATTCTCTCACACACACGCTCACGTAAACTTCTTAATTACAGAAGCACAAGTAACAGGATAAACGTAAGTGCATTTGTCGAAGCACATGAAGATTTCAAATAAATACTTCAACCATTCAAAACGATTAATTCTCTCACACACACGCTCACGTAAACTTCTTAATTACAGAAGCACAAGTAACAGGATAAACGTAAGTGCATTTGTCGAAGCACATGAAGATTTCAAATAATTACGTCTATAATTTGAAGAGATAGCCTTAAAATCCTTTTTTAAAACGCTTTTTACAAACCTGATGACTGTAAATGTACAGGTATGTGCAGAACGCAAAAATGTCTTGGCCCCTATGTTGGCGATAATATAGTAATTTTTATTGTGATTAACGTTTCACTGTTGTAGAAATGTCTAATAGCTTTACGTGGGTAAATTCTGAGATTTTTTCAATTTAAAATCATGAAAACGCACTGCTTTGCACCGCCGTTGGGATCTGTCCTGCCAAAGAAAGAAAAATAACTGTCATATTTTTTTATATTTATGTTATGTACAAGGCTAATTAATTGCTTTTGGTTTTTGTTATAGTCGGCTGGTAGATTTGATATGTACGCCGACGAGGTAGGGACATTGAGTCTCTGCTCAGTCGCAGGGGCTCATAAACTGTGAGGAAATGCCGGCTAGTACATCTACATCTACATGATTACTCTGCAATTCACATTTATGTGCTTGTCAGAGGGTTCATCGAACCACAATCGTACTATCTCTCTACCATTCCACTACCGAACAGCGCGCGGAAAAAACGAACACCTAAACCTTTCTGTTCGAGCTCTGATTTCTCTTATTTTATTTTAATGATCATTCCTACCTATGTAGGTTGGGCTCAACAAAATATTTTCGCATTCGGAAGAGTAAGTTGATGACTGAAATTTCGTAAATAGATCTCGCCGCGACGAAAAACGTTTTTGCTGTAATGACTTCCATCCCAACTCGCGTATCATATCTCCCACACTCTCTCCCATATTACGTGATAATACAAAACGAGCTGCCCTTTTCTGCACTCTTTCGATGTCCTCCGTCAATCCCACCTGGTAATGATCCCACACCGCGCAGCAATATTCTAACAGAGGACGAAGGAGTGTAGTGTAAGCTGTCTCTTTAGTGGACTTGTTGCATCTTCTAAGTGTCCTGCCAATGAAACGCAACCTTTGGCTCGCCTTCCCCACAATATTATCTGTGTGATCTTTCCAACTGAAGTTGTTCGTAATTTTAACACCCAGGTACTTAGTTGAATTGACAGCCTTGACAATTGTACTATTTATCGAGTAATCGAATTCCAACGGATTTCTTTTGGAACTCATGTGGATCACCTCACACTTTTCGTTATTTAGCGTCAACTGCCACCTGCCACACCATACAGCAATCTTTTCTAAATCGCTTTGCAACTGATACTGGTCTTCGGATGACCTTACTAAACGGTAAATTACTGCATCATCTGCGAACAACCTAAGAGAACTGCTCAGATTGTCACCCAGGTCATTTATACAGCAGAGGCCCCAGGACGCTTCCCTGGGGAACACCTGATATCACTTCAGTTTTACTCCATGATTTGCCGTCTATTACCACGAACTGCGACGTTCCTGACAGGAAATCACGAATCCAGTCGCACAACTGAGACGATACCCCATAGGTCCACAGCTTGATTAGAAGTCGCTTGTGAGGAACGGTGTCAAAAACTTTCCGGAAATCTAGAAATACGGAATCAACTTGAGATCCCCTGTCGATAGCGGCCATTACTTCGTGCAAATAAAGAGCTAGCTGCGTTGCACAAGAACGATGTTTTCTGAAACCATGCTGAATACGTATCAATAGATCGTTCCCTTCGAGGTGATTCATAATGTTTGAATACAGTATATGCTCCAAAACCCTACTGCAAACCGACGTCAATGATATAGGTCTGTAGTTCGATGGATTACTCCTACTACCCTTCTTAAACACTGGTGCGACCTGCGCAATTTTCCAATCTGTAGGTACAGATCTATCGGTGAGCGAGCGGTTGTATGTGATTGCTAAGTAGGGAGCTATTGTATCAGCGTAATCTAAAAGGAACCTAATCGGTATACAATCTGGACCTGAAGACTTGCCCGTATCAAGCGATTTGAGTTGCTTCGCAACCCCTAAGGTATCTACTTCTAAGAAAAGTTTCAAATTCTGGAATATTCCATTCGTCTTCCCTGGTGAAGGAATTTCGGAAAGCTGCATTCAATAACTCCGCTTTAGCGGCACAGTCGTCGGTAACAGTACCGTCGGCACTGCGCAGTGAAGGTATTGACTGCGTCTTGCCGCTTGTGTACTTTACATACGACCAGAATTTCTTCGGATTTTCTACCAAATTTCGAGACAATGTTTCGTTGTGGAACCTATTAAAGGCATCTCGCATTGAAGTCCGTGCCAAATTTCGCGCGTCTGTAAATTTTAGCCAATCTTCGGGATTTCGCGTTCTTCTGAACTTCGCATGCTTTTTCCGTTGCCTCTGCTACAGCGTTCGGACCTGTTTTGTGTACCATGGGGGATCAGTCCATCTCTTACCAATTTATGAGGTATGAATCTCTCAATTCCTGTTGCTACTATATCTTTGAATTTGAGCCACAACTCGTCTACATTTGCATAGTCAGTTCGGAAGGAATGGAGATTGTCTCTTAGGAAGTAGAATGTCCTCGCGGCACAACAGGACGGACGAGGATCGTATCCAAGGAAGTCATTCTGCCAGAGAAGAAGAGACCGTTGCACTTCATAATCTATAGTGTCTCGGTTAACCACGCGAAGAACCGCCTGGTTGCTGATTCACACCCATTTCACGACAGCTGGTGAAAAGTTATTGCCATCTAACTGACAACAACCAACGTGTTAGTATTCCTGCTTCACTGCAGGATTCCCTATAAGTGTTTTAAATGGTTCAAATGGCTCTGAGCACTATGGGACTTAACATCTTAGGTCATCAGTCCCCTAGAACTTAGAACTACTTAAACCTAGCTAACCTAAGGACGTCACACACATCCATGCCCGAGGCAGGATTCGAACCTGCGACCGTAGCAGTCCCGCGGTTCCGGACTGCAGCGCAGCGGTCGGCTATCAGTGTTTTACTTTTCATGACAGTCGAAAGGAAAAGTGCCCGACTTAGGACCAGCCCATCTAGACTGCAGAAAGACAGCAGCTAGGACGGCACCTTCCTAATCAAGAACAACATAAATTCTGTGGTGTCACCGCCAGACACCACACTTGTTAGGTGGTAGCCTTTAAATCGGCCGCGGTCCGTTAGTATACGTCGGACCAGCGTGTCACTACTATCAGTGATTGCAGACCGAGCGCCGCCACACGGCAGGTCTGATCTAGACTCCCTAGCACTCGTCCGAGTTGTACAGCCGACTTTGCTAGCGATGGTTCACTGTCTACATACGCTCTCATTTTCAGAGACGACAGTTTAGCATAGCCTTCAGCTAGGTCATTTGCTACGACCTAGCAAGGCGCCATATTCAGTTACTATTGATATTGCTATTGTGAATCATGTACCGTCAAGAGCGACGTTCATCATTAATGGATTAAAGTTAAGTATCAAACTAATTACGTCCTCTTTCTGAATTATAATTCCAGACCTCACGTCAGTATAGTTCTTCCCTCCTCACGCCAGCCTGCGTGACCTAAAACACGTGCATTTCGGCCTCCATTCGTAACACTGTGTTGGCTCTTATGCCAACACAACAAATTCATTTCCTCCTTCACGTCTTAAAAGAAAGAACAACCACTGCAAGTACATCACGTCTAAATACAAAGAAAAAAGTGAAGAAATTTCCGTAACGTTTTAGGCGCCTGTTCAGTTTACATTCGCTTACCATTAAAATGAAAATGTTCAGTTTTAAAAATGAGCAAATAACGGTAGTTTTAACGCCATGCCTACGCCTTAAGCATGGTGTGTTGTTTATCGCTGCAGTTAGAGGTACAGTTGATTCCTACTCTCACACGACTGTGGTGGACATCAGCAACAGCTGCCGGCTGCTCGCTGAGGCGCTGCCGAGCTGATTACCGCACACAGCTGTGTAGGTGCACGCAGCCTCCTGTGCTTTTTGCGTTTTAGCGACCGCCACAGCTGCAGCCGCACGTCACGGGCACCGCCACTAATACACTTACAGCGCCTCTCCCTAACTCGATTGCCTTTCCGCTTGCTTTCCGCGCCGTTGCCTGTACAACCGGTGGAAGGCAACCAAACAGTGCCTGGCAGCAGCTAAGGGTGGAGCAGCGAACAGGTAACCTTCACTACCAGAAATTGTTCAAACGCACATTTTGTGGGTGGCCTGTGGGCCGCTAGAGCAGTGGAAAACATTTCATTGTGGACTAGGGTTTGGATCCTCGTCAGTATTGGAGACATTGCTCTTTACACGAGTCTCGAACTTTCCAAATAGTGGCGTGTGCAGAACTGTTGAGACCAAAGGGCTCTGTATCACGCTAATATCATTCAAGGACATATGAACTGGTGGCCCCATTGTCGCAGATTTGCTTTTGGAAAACGAAGGGAAGGACATCCGGTTGCTCAAAGATAGAGGGGTCGCTCATTTTATGAGGTCTACAGAACAAGGAGCAAGGGCCTTTAACAAAGGCGTTAATGTGACTTGACGTCCAGTTCGATTGCGCTTGATACAACAAAAAATGTAAGCAATGCCCTCGGCTTGTATTTGTTTCTATAACAAATTATGGACTCTGAGCCGATGCAAGTCAGAATTTATCCTTCCTGCAAAATCCTGAAAGGGTTGCTATGCAACTACCTATTTAGTTCATTCATTCGTTCGCAGTATATTTTATAATTGAGAATGTTGCAATGTGATTTTTAGTGTCCAACTTCTGTGGCAGAACTCCACTGCAGTCATTTATTCTCAAAAATGGCTCAAATGGCTCTGAGCACTATGGGACTTAACTGCTAAGGTCATCAGTCCCCTAGAACTTAGAACTACAGGGCTATTACAAATGATTGAAGCGATTTCATAAATTCACTGTAGCTCCATTCATTGACATATGGATACGACACACTACAAATACGTAGAAAAAAATCATAAAGTTTTGATCGGCTGAAGCCGCACTTCAGGTTTCTGCCGCCAGAGCGCTCGAGAGCGCAGTGAGACAAAATGACGACAGGAGCCGAGAAAGCGTATGTCGTGCTTGAAATGCACTCACATCAGTCAGTCATAACAGTGCAACGACACTTCAGGACGAAGTTCAACAAAGATCCACCAACTGCTAACTCCATTCGGCGATGGTATGCGCAGTTTAAAGCTTCTGGATGCCTCTGTAAGGGGAAATCAACGGGTTGGCCTGCAGTGAGCGAAGAAACGGTTGAACACGTGCGGGCAAGTTTCACGCGTAGCCCGCGGAAGTCGACTGGAGACCGACAGCGCCGACTTCATTTTTCAACAGGATGGTGCTCCACCGCACTTCCATCATGATGTTCGGCATTTTTTAAACAGGAGATTGGAAAACCGATGGATCGGTCGTGGTGGAGATCATGATCAGCAATTCATGTCATGGCCTCCACGCTCTCCCGACTTAACCCCATGCGATTTCTTTCTGTGGGGTTATGTGAAAGATTCAGTGTTTAAACCTCCTCTACCAAGAGACGTGCCAGAACTGCGAGCTCGCATCAACGATGCTTTCGAACTCATTGATGGGGACATGCTGCGCCGAGTGTGGGAGGAACTTGATTATCGGCTTGATGTCTGCCGAATCACTAAAGGGGCACATATCGAACATTTGTGAATGCCTAAAAAAACTTTTTGAGTTTTTGTATGTGTGTGCAAAGCATTGTGGAAATATCTCAAATAATAAAGTTATTGTAGAGCTGTGAAATCTCTTCAATCATTTGTAATAACCCTGTACTTAAACCTAACTAACCTAAGGACATCACACACATCCATGCCCGAGGCAGGATTCGAACCTGAGACCGGAGCAGTCACGCGGCTCCAGACTGTAGCGCCTAGAACCGCTCGGCCACTCCGGCCGGCTCATTTATTCTCCCTTTATTTTGATATTTTCTCAGCAAAAGTTCATAAATAATGGTCATTCCTGAAAAATCAGATTCTTTTGTTACCATCAGTATATCAGTAAGGTTTGTTTATTGTAAGTAAACCTGCTGTATCAACGCTTTACGCCTGCAGTGTCAGAAACAAACATCACATCAGTGCTCCGAAGATGCCTAATATATAGAAGACAATTTTCTGGAAGACAGATGGCCATGCTCCGACCATCCATCAATGGTGATCCAAGCGCCGCTAGAGGCCGCAGACTGCATGGACCTGTTCTTTTACACGACACACAGGATCGGAACTAGACCCGACTGCATCCTAGTGCCGAGTGATATTTAGGGCAGCATTTGAGCCAGACTAGATCAAATCGCATCTATTGAGTTTTACTGAAACAGGCGGCGATTCCGTCGGAGAGCCAACTCTACAACATCACTGCTATTCACGTCTTGCTTTGTGACCCCTGGAGCTGCGAGGTATGAACTTAAGAGTGTTTGTAGCCTCGTCACCGAAGAATATGGGTACTCTGTCGTCTTGTCAGATTTTTTGGACTTGTGCATTTATTCTTGTTTAACTTGCAAATGGCTACATGCTTATTATTACGATGCTTACAGCATGACAGAACCTTTGAATCCATCTGCGCAGGTGTTGATATCATTCCAGCAGACGTAGTTCAACCAGGAACTCTTGATCAAGTGTCTGACAGGCACCTCCACCTCGCCTCCAGAAAATTTGTCCCACCTCTTCGAGATATGCTCCATGGTGAAGGGTTTGCGCTCGGCGCCATCAGCTTTCCAGCCATTCGACAGGTAGGTCGAACTGTGGGCCATTACATCTCACATATGGAGCAGCATTTCCTGGCTCATGTCATCTCAGCTAACTATCAGCAGTGCACTTTTTTTGGGTATATGTAGGCCTGGACATTTATCACCCATTACAACAACTAAACGTGGAAGCGGACCCCAATGCCATTCCATATGACAAGCTGGAGGCCAGCTTACTTGAATACTTCGACTTTCAGGTGCACGTGGTGACAGCCTGCCACAAGTGTTTTAGTGTCATAAACTCCAAGAACAGTCGTAAAGGGAATGGAATGCCAACCTACAGGGCTTGTATCGTGATGGCTGTTTTCAGTGCAGTAACTCCAAGTGCAAGCAATCGTATGCTGCTCTCTTGGTTAGAGATATCCCTCTCTGGAAACTTGTCTTTCCCTCATCGGTGCATCGGAACAGTCCCTTCAGTCATGGGTATCCTATAGGACCCCTCATAAGTATTTGCAACTCAGGTAACACATCGTCCTCAAACCCAATTATGGACACCTGCCCAATCGGACTTACAAAGTTCAGGCAAAGACATAGCAACCTGGCGCCGACTCCAAAAGCTTCCTACCTGCAGTCAGCGTTTTACCAGTTGTCAGTGACACCAGTGTCAGCACTGGCGAGCAATTTGCAGCTCTTGTGAGAGATCTAGATATAGGGTGAAAGTGTGCCAGTCAGCTTTGAAGACGTAAGTGGGTTACACCTACATGACATAGGGGCAGACAACAAGGATGAACTGTACCCAGGCATAGCATATATTCAATCAGTGTTCTCCCACTCTACAAGAAGTATCATTAACTGTCAAAATCCATAACAGACCCTTCTCCTTGCAGATAGATAGGGGATCTGCCATGGCAATTATCAATCGGGAGTCATATTATACTGCCAGGTCCCCACCCTTACAATCCTTTGATGCCCCAATGCGAAGTCACAGCAAGGACCTTATAAAAATTTATGGACAATTCATGGCCCAAGTAGAGTATCGGTTGCACATCACGTCTAGATTTTTGGTGGTGGATGCTCCAAGAACCGTCAAGTTGTTGAGCATAGACCTTTTTAATGCGCTTGTGTTACAAATTCACAACTCCAGTCAATTGCCTGTGTACAAACCCGGACTTCAAAGACCAAGAAGATGTGTCTCGCTCTCTACGGATGTGTGTCGCTAGCTGTCCTTACTTAGCCGCAGAGGTAGCGGGCCTAGGCGCTCCCCAGACCTGCGCGCATTCCGCAGCCTTCACGGCTCGCCGCCTGGCAGTCGGCTAGCTTCCCTGTGAGGTTCACTGGCCTCGTTAGCAGCTACCGCCTCTCAGGTGGGAAATGCAAGTTGTGCCGAGGTTAAATAGGCTGCACTCTCACCTGGTGCAAACTTGTTGCGATAGCCCAATTATAAACTGCTCGTGCTTCTACGCCTCTATTATTTATACTAGTCTCACGCTGACAGGGAATACTTGTCCATCAGTTTTCACACACTAAGCTAGTGGAACTGAAGAGTCGTGTCATAATGCACTAGAGCATATTTCTGAAACTGCGTTCCGTGGAACACTGCGTTTTTATGTAGATCGATCAAGGGTTCCGAGAAACTCACATGTCTTGTTTCATAAAATTCCAGAAAGTAACCTGAATAAAAGCAATAAAAATTAACGCCCGTACGGAATTAAAAAAGAATTCACTTCCGCTTAGTAATCTGGTAACAGGTACGAAAGCGACAGCGACAGTGAATATGGCTGCATTATCAGTGACCAAATGATAACCTTGCAGACTGTAAACTGAATAAAGCGGAACGACTACACAAGGTTTGATTTTTATCAGACCATTCAAACCACCACCGATGTCCGTCTCTCAGTGTACCTGCATCCACAGCAGTCCATATCACTCATCACTCGGTTGTCTATTATAAGTCGAAAATTGTAATAGTTGTTGGAGTGTGTAGAATAGAAACTACAGAAAATATTAAGAGTTTCTGAGACAGAAAGAAAAATGTACATGCGTCACGTTTGGTTGATCATCAATAGATTGAAGATAGGTTACAAAGGCAGGACTAAAAGACAATCTTAAGTCGCTATACTACACACATTTTCCAAAAATAACGTAAGGCAGTTGGTGGGACAGCTCGTCCGCTAGGGGAACTTTTACGATTTACTGGCGACGAAATTTTCGGTTGAGTGAATGTAAAGACAGAACATAGTGAACACAAAGCTACTGTAGCATCGTTGATGTCAATTTAAAGTTAAGAAAAGTAGAAAAATAGTTCTGCTTAACAACTGCAGTAGCAACATCATGGTAAACTACCTGAGTGGTCCGCAGCAAGCATTCAGCTCTGCGAAGGAGAATATGCAAGATCTCTGTCAGAAATTGAGAAGTAATTTAACTAATGTGCTAGATAATTTGGTGCCATGAAAGGTAGTGAGAGATGGGAAGGAACCACCTTGGTTCAGTACCAAAGTTAGAAAGTAATACAAAAGCAAAGAGACAGCTTCGTTACAGTTAAAAGGAAGCTGAAATCTTGTTGATGAACAAAGGCTGAACCAAACCGACAAACAGGAGGACACCTGTGCGAGAAGCGTTCAATAAATTCCAAAGTAGCATCTCACTTGTTGGGTTCAAAAACATTAACGTACAAACTTTTGATCCTACGTAAAATCAATCAGTGGAACAAAGTTGGCTGTCGAAATGCTCGCTGGCCATTAAGACACCGAAATCAAAGTTATAAAATTTTGTTTACTGACATTGCTTCACCGAAGATCTCAGCGCATTTTCTACATCGATCGTCGCAAGGATGCGAAAATGCTAGATAAACAATAAACAAGAGTGTATCCAGTATCAACCAGAGTAAATTTAAAGCTGGTGGCTGTGGTAGTGGACGGAAATAGACGCTACCTTGACAGGATGTCAAGGATGTGAGATGTCTGGCATTGCATTGCGATGCTACAGTTAGCGTGATGTGACCGCTTTAGTCAGGCACCACGTGTGAGCGAGAGGTGCATAAGTCTGATACGCAGCGTATAGTCAACAAGTTTCTCGCGAAAGATAGCATGAAAACTGCTGAAATTTTTAGGCTTCTCCGTGTGTAGTTTTCGAAAAACATTCTTTGGAAGATCCCAGTGTATGTGTGCTAGCGTAAGCTGTCGCCAGCACACCTGGCGGCAAAGAGGTTGCGAGAAGATCGATAGTAGGGGCAAGCAACGCGCCTATCAGGAGAGAGGCCAAAAACAGACTCGCAGGCAACGTGCCGCCAACGGCCGCTCGACCGCCAGTATTTAGATCACCGCCGTGAACCGGAGGGCCCAGCCAGCCATCCAGTGAGTCAACGAGTCGAGTCATCAGTCGCAGCCCAGTGGGAGTTGCAGTCGCAGTTAGCTCAGCCTCTAGCTCAGAGTCAGTCAGTACCTAACGACCAGAGCAGTGTACATACCGGGACTTGTACTTCACCAGCAATGAGGGTTACGTGGACTATCACGGAAGAGCTTGTACCGCAGCACATGGTAGCTTAAGTTTAGTAGTACCCTGTTAATATATGGCTGCTCTTGTGTTATAGAGAGAGGATACCGGCCACCACACAACGTTCGCTCCTTGCTTCCCTGGTACAAGCCTACAGTGACGACAAGACGGCACAAAAGTATGAATGGCATAAAACATTTGTGGAAGGACAGGTAGCTATGGAAAACGTACCCCACCAAGACGACCACGAACAAACATCACACCAGACAACATTCGTGCCGTAGAGGGCCTTATTGCAGAAGATCGGCACATAAACCTTTTCGAAATTGCTTCGGCGTAGGAATAAGTTGTGGAAGTGGCCAAGCCATCGTCAGTGATAATGGTTGTTTTACACGACAATGCAAGGTCGCACTGTGCTGCTTTAATGAGGGAAATCCTTTGGACAAATCCGGCACATTCTCCTCAGAATTCCGATTCAGCACTCTGCAGTACCACATGTTTGGACCGCTGAAAGAAGATTTTGCAAGACACCGGTTTCAAGACAACGCAGCGGTAGAAAAGTTCGTACGAAAGTGACTGCGCACACATCCCCCTTCTTTCTCCGAGGACGGCATCAAAAAGCTGCCAGTTGGATGGGATACATGTATAGCAAAATCAAAAGAATATGTAGAGAAATGGTTCAAATGGCTCTAAGCACTATGGGACTTAACATCTGAGGCCATCAGTCCCATAGACTTAGAACTACTTGAACCTAACTAACCTAAGAACATCACACACATCCGTGCCCGAGGCAGGATTGGAACTTGCGACCGTAGCAGCAGCGCGGTTCCGGACTGAAGCGCCTAGAATCGCTCGGCCACAGCGGCTGGCGTAGAGAAATGAAGTCGGTGTATTTTTGCTATGTTTGATTGAATAAAGTGTAAGAAGCAATTCAGGTTCATGTTTAATCTCCTCTCATAAGTGAATAAGGAATTGAAAATACCTGCTGAATCGATCCAAAAGACGAAAACGCAGATGACCTGTTGAGGTGCCCGTTAGATTATATACTGAATTAGATTATATATTGAATATACAGTGATACGACCATCTATTTCAGCCACAGTTTACCGTATGTAGCTGAACAACGGAGTGTGCCACAAGTCTGGAAAAGGTGCAGAATTGTTCCACCCTTTAAGAAAGCTCACAAGACAAGTGTGGAGAACCGTTGACATAACTCACTGATGCGTATTTCTTGCAGAATTAGTGAACATAAATTGTGGTCGCTTGTGCTGATTTTTCTGGAGACAGTGCAAAACCTAAGTAGGAATAAACGTTGTTTCTGCAAGCACAAATTGCCTGAAACCCAGCCTCCTTTGTGCTTTAGTGAGATCCAGAAGGCAGTAAGTGGCTGATCCAAGGCTCCTGGTGCGTTTCGTGACGCCCAGAAAGCTTTCGATGCTATTCCGCATCGCCAGCCAGCAAACAAAATGCGTGTACACAGAATATTGGAACAGATAAGCGATTCCACTGCAGACTTTCTTACGAACAGCACTCATTGCATCGTTCTCATTGGAGAAACATCCTCCGAAGCGAAGGCAGAGACTGGCATACCTGAACGTTGTGTGATCTGCCAAATACTTCATGTTCTCTACGTGGCACAACAACCGCAGCAGCAGCTTACTCGCACAGAACCGTACTCCTAGGCACTCCCAGTCATGTACACTTATCAGGTAAATTCCCGCGTGTTCGTCGCTGACTGACTGTCGATTTATGGTTGTAGCTCATTAACAGTGCATTTTCCTCAAATGGTTTTTCGGAAACTTTTGCTCTATTCGGCCGCGCCTACGCTTATCTGATCTTACTATAAGGCTGTCTTCCTGCACTCTGTTCTGACACGACTGGGGCAGGTCACTTTACGATCCTTTATCAGTTCAGTTACAATTATTTCATAAATAACGGCGGACAGTACAAACTGTTGTGTGTTGATTGAAAAGTTCTCACGTAAGGAGGAGGATTTGGGGACAATCCGTGTTTACTTCCTAGTTGCGGTAGAAATGCTTTACTCTAGCCTTGGGTGACAGTCTTGGGAGGTTCCCAGATCCTGTCCACCATACCCTGAAGTAGCAGTTTCCAGGCGTTAATTCCTTACGCGCGGTGCAAGGATGCCTTAGCCTCGAGTGCCCTTCTGAGATGTGGCAAGTATGTATTCAGCATGAGTATCAACAAGAATCCCGTCTTTCTCATTTCCCTCGAAATGAAAAAAAAATTTCACGATCTCAACAGAATTTCTGTCTGGCCAGTCCTATGTATTGACTCTCCTGCTGGACATTCTGTGTGCTATGCCAGTCAGTAGGAAAACACTGCTCGCACTCCGTACCAACATAACAAACTGTTTATGCGTATTTGGACGCCATTCCAGGGACAAGGCTGCATCATTTCTTCTATATTTCTGCTTCGAAGCACTTTCGTCACGCTGGCTACAAGCATGATGTCCCCCCCCCCCCCCTCCAAAAGAGTCTGGGTGGATAACAGGAAAGTGAGAATCCTGAGTAAGCACTTCCTGGCTGTCGTCCTGTGTTGACTGTGCAGTCTGAAGATGCAAGTGTCGCTTTTGCTAACATCATGAGATGTTAACTGCGTATTTCAGAGTCCTCTCTCTAAGCAGCTCGCATTTAACTAGTCCTTTGTGGATCTTGGATGCAGAGTTTATTGAGTTGTTTTCTTTTGTTAATTTGAAAATGCGAGTTGCACAGATGAGGACTCTGATTCTGTTCGTCTTTCAGTCCTCCTAATGGTATTAAAGCCCACCAGTACTTCACGATAGTTTTCTGTGTTTTTGTTTTCCAATAATCAAATTGCAATAAGATTCTATGTTTTCTAATCTGAAAACATGTTTGGTAATTGTAAAATCAACTTTAGTTTATGAATCCTACTTCCTACAACTACTCCCATGATTAGGCGACGCTTATTTAACAAATATAATCAGGAATAGTCTTAAGTTACTGCAATTTTGTCAAATAGAGAGATAGTTGGAGATCGTGGCTGTTATATGAAACATATTTTTGATGGTGTACAGCAACCAGCCATAAATTGGTTTAGGTTACTTTATTCAAATAGGACCGTTACCGGTTTGGAATTTACACAGTTCACCATCAGACGGCTTTTATTCTTTCGTCAAAACAAATGATATATTGGTTTACTGGTGAGCTGCCCTAGGATAAACAATAATTCACAATTAAAAATGTGTAACAAACACGGCTGCGCTACAGATTTGTGATAGGCTGCAACGTACGTGAAATATGCATCTGGCGCATTTGTTTTTCCAGTTTTCTTCCAACGAATTATATTCGCAAAGAGCATCGCATCTCACCATCACGTACGTCGATTTGCAAAATAAAACACTTTCGTTTGGTCACAAAACGAATTTCCAATGTACCCCATGTTCTGATTCATAACACAGGCAAAAAAGAAATTCTAAATGTAAAATCATTTTTTAGTTTAACACAACAGTAATTTACGCTTTCTTTCAAAACAAAAATTGACATAACTTTGTATCACTGTATCACAGCATCATGACACTCATGTACTTTGTGAACTCTGTATTTGAATTCATATGTTGTGAATCAAAACATGTGGTGCAAATTGGAAACTCGTTTTGTGGTCAAACTAAAGTCTTTCATAATGCAAACCAACGTATGTGATGGTGAAAATACGAATACCTTCGGGAATACAGTGTACTGCATTGGAAGAAAACTGCAAAAACAAATGCTCTAGCTGGACATTGACGTATGTTGCTTCTAACACAAATCTGTAGTTCAACCACCTTTATTACACGTTTGTAATTGTGAATTATTGTTTATCCTAGCGCAACTCACAAGTAAAGCAATTTATCATTTGTTTTGACGAAAACCTGAAAGCCGTCTGGTGATGAACTGCGTAAATTCGAAACCCGTAACGGCACTTACCTAAAATCAGTTTGTCGCTAGTTGCTGTACGCCATCAACAATTTAAACTCTAAGTTGTTTTCTTCCAATGTGATGGTATTCCCATTGTGCGAAGCGACAAGTTACGAGTGGAATGTTGCATAATATACAAAGCTGTTAATTGTGGTAACAATTTGGCATTGCTCGCACGTATTATTTCTAAGATCAATCCAGTTACCAATGCAGATTGGTTTCAGAATATGTAAGTGACTTGGCGGATGAAGTGCGTAGCCTCATGAGCTTTCACAGACGCAGTTTTTCAAAATCACACCAATAATATGAGCCACGGGAGAGTCTTGCTTCATGTACATTGTGTACAGATCGGAACGCATTTCAGTCATTAGCGATTGTGTTTTTTTGGGACTGATCGGACAAAGAGAGAAAAAAATGCGGCAATAAAGGCTTAGTTACGTTTCCACCAGTTCTAGACATTTAAGGCAGCTGAAATACTAACGAACATACGTGTGAAGTCTCACAATTTTCCAACTTTTTGTTATTGTGTCTGTGGACAGGGAAAAAAATACTGACGGATGATATGATGGTTTGATAGGGCGATACGTAGTGCTCCGACGTGGAATATAAAATGTGCTAGATATAAGTTACCATATGTTTACATGGACACATCAATAGTGAAAAAGTTATTAACGGTATTGCAAATAAATCTACAGTAAAATACAGTAAATTTAGTGCTTAGAGGTAGGGGAAACAACGACGATTATATTTCTGGCATGTTTTTCTCCTTGTTGTTCTCGCAAAAAAAACTGATATTGGAAGGTTGCTAATTTGTGAAGGCGTCGCGTCGGTCGTCGTATCTGGTTATGTTCTTAATTAACGGAATTATCGCGCTTCTGCACTACTTAGGAAAAAGAACTGACCGACTTTTCTTCCTAACTGCTCGTATCTTGCAGCACAGTGATGCCAATCGGATAAATGAAACTCACGCATACACAATTACGTGGCAATGTTGCTAGCCATAATATACTAAGATACGTAGTTCGTTCGAAAAATATATTTGCTGCAATGTTACTTGCGAAGAATATGCTTGTTAACTAAAACGAGGAAAGCAAGGGAATTCTTCAAAATGATTTCTCTTGTTGTTTGTTTACTAATGAAAAATTATACAAGTTTCTGTGCCCCCCGCCCCCCGCTCCCTTCCCCTTCCCTTTTGGAACTCTGTACGTTTTCAGCGTTTACGTATGAAGAATGCATGTTATATCCCTGATACCACGAAGTTACGACTGCTTAAGTTCCGTAAGAAAATATAAAAATAAAACAAATTCTTATTGTTTCTCAATTCTACAGACATTTTTGTTTCATTTTCAGGTTGGTTTCTCAGGCGTTACCCCCGCACAGAGTTCAGGAACAGCGGTCCATCTAAAGGTACTGTACATTGCATGATATATAAAGAAGGGAAACTAGAGAAAACGCTGTCCATTGTGATATAATGACATAACATTTTAGTTAAGCAGCAGTATCGGAAAGGATGTCCAGTTAGTAAATTAAATAAACTGTGCGTGAAGGTTAACCAACAGCAGCTGGTATAGTAACTTGTATCACAATTACACTTTTTTTGCACAGATATAGGATGTATATTCGTGCGTACAACGGAAATAATGACCCTTTATACCTGCTACAACCGGATCTGTAGGCAATAACTCACACTCCAAAGCAAATAAATCCGTACAGGAAATCGCTGTTAAAGGTGCAGAGACCGGTTCCGTACAAGTTGAAGTGCAGGTCGCGTCGTATGTAGTATTCGCTTTCCCGTCGGTCTAAATTACCTGAGGTTTTTGTTTCTGGTGATTAATCGCAGGAGCATATCGCCTGGACTGACGACTTTTATTCAGGCCTTTCCGGAAATGGACTCGTAATCTAGAAATGTATTGATGCACTGCGCTGAAGTTATTAAGGCTGAACGAATCTGAGACAGCTATGTTAGGTTGACTGTTATTTCCTACGGTCTCTCTCTCTCTCTCTCTCTCTCTCTCTCTCTCTCTCACACACACACACACACACACACACACACACACACACACACACACACACACACATTCATTCACTCTTTCTACTCGCCGCGTGAACCGAAAAGTTGGTGCAGCGATTTTTCGCAACTAGTCCAACGATGATCTGCAGCTCGCTAAGTGTAGTGCGCATTCTCCAAAATTATGCATCAGGTGAATTAAATAATCATTATTTAGGAAATACTCGAGGAATACCCAAAAGTGAAACTGAAGCAGCTGATACAGTGGTAAGGCAGTGGACTAATACTTGGTTGGTTGGCTGATTTAGGGAAGAAGACCAAACAGCGAGGTCATCGGTCCCATCGGGTTAGGGAAGGATGGGGAAGGAAATCGGCTGTGCCCTTTCAAAGGAACCATACCGGCAACTGCCTGAAGAGATTTAGGGAAATCACGGAAAACGGACGCGGGTTTGAACCGTCTTCCTAGTATTTGGGCAGACGGCTGTTCAAATCACCGTTCGGCCGTACAAATAAAACTTTTCAGCGATTTCCTTCAATCGCTTAGATAGTTCCTCTGAAAGGACACACTCAATTTTCTTTCCCAATACGAGCTTACGGTCCGTCTCCTATGACGGCGTCATCTGTGGGACTTCAAACCCTAGTCTTCTTGCCTTCCACAGTCCTGTTACACTACCTCGTTCAAACTCAGTGAGGTGCTGATAATGTCTTTGTCGCCTTAAAGGCAGTCTTCACTATCGTCAACTCACCACGTCCAATCTCAAAAGTGACTAACGCTAACGACCGCTACATTCTGTATTTAAATCAAATCTAATTTGCATCCTCAACAAGGCTCTACTAACGCCACTTTCATGCGACCTGCGCGAAATTTGAATAGACATCGTCTTTCAGATGTAGAAACACGCCTGCCAACTTTCGTTTGCGTCGCACGACTCCTCCTTGGTATCGCGATTTTTTTTCCATCAGAGTATTTGATGATGATGTCAGAGAGTCGAAAAGTGACGTTAAAAGTGTATAGAAATGCGTAACATATTCGTGAGTGAACCATCTGATAAATACAGCTTGTAAGTAAACAACGCGAATATTGTTGTCAAGGTGATTAATAGTATAATAATACGAATATTACTTTACCGTAACTAAACGCTGTGCAGTCTATACTTCCCACGTACTGGCTCTCTGTGCTGAGTTTTCCAATACTTCTTAGTTTACATTTTGCCTCTGTGAAGTGTTATCTGAGAAATGCGAGAGGTATGTTTCGTAATTGCCGAGCACCAATGACAGTAAGGATTTCCATTTTTTACGTATGCTGTGAGTGAACTGTGACGTTTACCTCGCCAACAGGAAACGCATTTGTCAGTCTGGTGATCATACTCGCTAATGAACGTTTATAACGAACTAGTTAGTGCGACTACAGCGTAATAGACCAATTTCTGGGGTGCGATGTGGATGATAGCAAAGAAGGAAGGTAGAAAGATAGGATTTAACGGCCCCTCTATGACCAGGTCATTAGGGGTGGGCACCAGTAGATAGGATTGGAGAAGGGTGGAGAAGGAAAGCAGTCACCTCTCTTTGTATGGAATCATTCCGTCATTCGCCTTAACCTAAATTTCGAGGATTTGAACCGCTTCAGAAAACTGCGGGTGGCTTTAGCTTCTTGTAGTGCACCTTTACGTAGATTATGTATTCACCGGGAAAGATAATGACACAATATGCCATATTTTTCTCTCTATTCACGAATAGGCACTGCATTGCAACTTTTACCAATTTAGCCATTTCGAACGCAAGCACAC